>NW_027114997.1:240249-260870 GCF_000696795.3 Halyomorpha halys
TATATGTTCTTATGTTTTACTGCAACTAAAAAAACAAAAAACAATAAAATGGAACTGTGATCAACTAGACTTTGTTTGATAGCATTTTTTTGTTTTTTAGAAAGTATAACTTATTTTTTATTCACTTTTAAGTTTGGTTAGAATTTCAAACGTTAATAGGCAGTTTGGTTTTCATGAATTATAATTTGTTTTAATTTTATAAAATTATTTAAACCTACATTTTATAATTTTGATTATGTTTTTAGGAGCTAAGAGAAATAATAGTATGAATGATTTAGGAGTTTATTAAAATAGAGAATTTAGAAAATCAATCGATTTTTTTTTCCGTTTCGTAACCAAACCGAGTTGATGTGCTCAGCATAAGCGATCGGTTTTAACACCAATCCAGAGAGGGTCAGGTACCAACTTTTAGTGGCCATTAATTTTCTAACCCAACCAGACTCGAACCCGTAACAAGAAGTTAGTGGTCCATTTACTTTTCCCTTAGGGTATCAAACTCCTGAGAAATAACTTTTAATAACATTAAAAAATTTTTATGCTAGCCTGAAATTATTTTATATACATCCACTTTATGAAGTTTTCAGGATACTTGATTCATATATGGGCGGGCATCATTTTTCCATGATTTTCTTAGATTTTCAGAAAAATTAGGAAACCGCTTCGGGGTTTTATTTCCAGTTTTAAATGCAATATCGAATTCTGTTAAATACATATATAATTTAGTTTATCTAGTCAGTCATGATGAAGAATAATGGGAGGCTCGTAAGCATTGACCCTGAATAAAGGACAAACTCCCAATAGTGTCCGGTTCACCTTCAGTCCTTGGTCGGCAAAAACTGCCTCTCCCCCCCCCCCCCCAATGCGGATATCAGATCGATATCAACAGGTAGTCTGGAATTTAAGCCGGCCATAGTTCTCCAGCAGAGGCTATACATCACTGTCCCATCGACCGATGGATCCGGTACCCTAACTGCGGATACACTTTTTTTTGCTCTTCGAGTTTTATTATCTTCGGCCTGCGGCAGCTGCTACAAATGAAACGTCACCTCCATCATTACTGCTGGATATATGAACCAGTCTGGATGAAATTAGTTTAAGTCTTAGTCAGGGGAGTTGAAGTACATAAGTTGACTGATATTAAGCCTTGTGGGATCCTAAAAACAAGTCCTACAAGAATATGTCACAGCGGAAATATATACTATCGTAATTATAACTAATGTTCCATGAAGTTAAAAAAAAAAATTCGTGCACTAAACGGAATAAAATAACTTCTTAGCTATTGTACTCAACATTCTTACAAAGCAATATGTAAAAGCCAAATGAAGTTTAGATAGTTGACCGTAGATTAATAAGTTCGGGGGTACGGTAAGCAAAACAACACAAATAAACAAAAAATTATTTATTCTTGCCTACGTTTTGACCTGAACTTCAGGTCTTCATCGGGGCTATAAAACAAAAAACATAGCAGCATAGAGAAACATAAAATTGAAGAAAAAAAAATAAACTAACCAATTTGGAAATATATATTACAATGAATTGAATAATAAAAAATAGTTGATTGATAACCATGGAATTAGACAGCAGCAGATTGATAGCAATGAAAGATGTAATAATATTATATAGGTAAGAAGATATAAGACTCAAAAACAATTTGAATCAACATATTGAACAACATGAAAGAAAAATGAAATATATGATACAATGAGTAAACAAGTCATATATATGAGTAATGAATATGTGAAAGTTATATTGATGAGTAAAATTAAAAAAACTTTTTAGTTATATAGATGAATACAAAATATTATTTAAAGTAAGAATAGAGCGTATGTAAAAACAATATTTTAAAAAAGGATCAAGGGAGAAGAAAAAACATGGAGAATATGAAATGAAAGTAAGAAATATAAGATACAATCCCATCTTCTCCACTAGTAAAAGCCAAAGTAATTTAGGCAACAGTATAACAATGTTGGGAACACTTATAAAATTTTTGGTATAGCATGGATACTTGTTTTTTATAATGTATAATAAGTTAAATGATTTATTTCGATTATAATCTCAATAGGAAAGTGTTCTCAGTTGAATCCTAGTCCTAAGAGTGCAAATATATTCTTTTTTCTACGCTCTGTGCATACTCGTGTCCAAAGTGACCCCAAAGCTTTTATATCCCAAAACAACTCTAAAACACCATTTTTAAAATCCAATTTCAATTCCTAAAAATTTATCAATAACTCTATTATTGATTCAACGCTAAAACACTGGATAATAGTGAAACCAATTTGCGATTTTTCTGGGATTTTCTGAGGATATATAGACTTTATCAACTTGATAACTGTATTAATTAAAAACTACATATTAACAGAAAAAATAATTGAAATCTGCTATTTACTTTAAAAAAATGTAGTAAAATGAAGTAATGAAAACTGACTGATATTCCATTACTAACTGCATGGATGTCGCACGAGAGGAATATAATTAATGTGATAATAGCATATGCACGTTTATGCAAACAGTAATGGGATCCTCATTAATAACACATATATAATAAATTATGTGAAATTTCCTTGAAGGTGGGATATTATCCAACAGACAGTATCTGAGAAAAACTTACAACTTTTAACAATTAAAAACCTGCATAATAATGAATCTCACCTCCTACTCCGAGAGTCATTGTTGTCTCAACAGAAGGTAGGATTTTGACCTGTCAAGAGAATTTGCTCAGATAAAAAAATATATGACGTGTTCCTCCAGAGTTGTTTGCATGCCCCCGTTTAACCATGGTTTAACCCATTAACTATGATTGGAAAGAAGAAATCTCAATCAAACTACTTTTTTTATTTATTTATTTTTTTTTTGTGTTGGATAGACATAGGGGTTCTGAAAAAAAACCCTCTTATTGTAATTACAAATTATTAATAGCTCCTTTTAGAATGGATAGCTCATATATAACATTAAACATAACAGGTCCTATATACCAAATACCAAAGGTAGTAAAAGGTAAGACCCAACACGAATCACTTTCTTTTTCACAGTAATGCACTTATTAATTCACTTTTATTTCTGTTTTAGAGGGATCGGAAAAAAAATTTACAAATTACTGATCCACAACCTATGCTTGAGACAATTTCGGTTTATAGCCGATCCTGATTTTTAAATGGTTATTTTTTGTTCATCCTTTACAAGATCTCTCTCCTCTACTTTTTACACCCTTCATAAGCTCCGGTGGCTACTCACCATTTACTCTCCGGGCTTACATAGCTCCTTCGTCTTGGGTCGGAATAGTACCCGGCAGTACGAAGGCACCTTCCATCGTGTTTATCGGAATAGTACCCAGTAGAACGAGGTTCACCCGTTAGTCCCATTCTATCTAGTCATCTTCCGTGTCAACTACTTTGCTAACTGAATACGAATTGCCGAGGCCTTCTGGATAATCAAGAAAATAACCCACCTCGGCAATAGCTTTGGTTGTACAATTGATTTGAAAGCAATAAAAAATACTAATTCCAAGTGGAATACTATAAAGATAATAGTATTTAGGATTCCCTAAAAGAAAAAAACATCTAAATTGGAACAGTATTAGCGTTAAAATAACCTTGGAACCAGAATTGAGTACAAATTAGTTATAGTTTTATTAATGACAAATTTTAGCCTAGCTCTGTTTAGAACAATGTAAACCATGTAAATAAGGCTGTAATTGTCTTGAAAACTGTTTTTTCGGGAAGAGATTATATATACTTGCAGTCAAGTCATGTTTTTATAGTGAATGATTTTTTTTTGTCCATTTAAAGACCAATTTAATTTTTCTGTTGACATATT
Source organism: Halyomorpha halys (assembly GCF_000696795.3). Classification (NCBI taxonomy): domain Eukaryota; kingdom Metazoa; phylum Arthropoda; class Insecta; order Hemiptera; family Pentatomidae; genus Halyomorpha; species Halyomorpha halys. The sequence goes on from NW_027114997.1 coordinate 244,063, forward strand.
TACTCAAGCATCCATGAAACAACGGCTCATTATCTAAAATTAAACGGTTAGAACCAAATTAAAACGGTTAGAACCAAAATCTAAATTCAAACGGTTTTAACTGAAGAAATGGTTAGAAATAACCAGTTAGAAAGAAACGGTTAGAACTAGAAACCGAAATCTAAATTAAAACGGTTAGAACCAAAGGGCACAGCCAGTTTATCCGTAAACTTTAATAATCATAAACAGACCTGACACTTTTTTTTTCGAACTACTGAAGGAATTTTGAAAGTATTTTTTTCTCTTAGTACATTTTTCCGAGAAGAATGTCCTTTTGCTTGGTAAAGCACCGACTATATTGGTGTAGGAGCCATACAAAGTTGTTTAATCCTTTAAAGGATTAAACAACTTTACTTTACTTTACTACTTGCTTAAAGTAGTAAGAATTTCAGCATTTATGAATAATTCGATTCTGACAAAGGGACAGTTGATATCAGTCATTAACATTATTTGTGAATAGTATAAAGAAACTCAAACGCTGAGAAATGAAAAAATATAAAGCACAAATTTTACTAAGACTAACTTCGTACTTCCGATACAGACCTATAAGATTATTAAGTATAAAATTTATGAGATTATATACAAGAGTAGACGAAGGGTTTAGAGACCTGTTAAAATAAAAATTCATACTCCAATAATAACTACTCAATCACTTTTTAATATTTTCTTTTATAAAGGATCATGCACTTATTTCTCCATTAGCCGCCCAAACCATACATTGACTTATTTCTCAGATGGTTCTAAATAAAAAGTATAGCCACTAGATAGCTTGGACGGAACCTAGAGTTAAATTTGCATATATATTGAAATTTAGTTCTAAAAAAGCTGGTCTCCATAAGTGCCTAAACTGGTATTGCTATAATATTTTTAATGTAGCTGGCCAACTGCGGTTGATTGAGGTTTTAAATGTATAAACATATATTGTTGGAGCTGCTAGATCAGTGGTAAGGCACTAACTCCTAGGACCCAGTTTTGGAATCCAGCCGTGGCAGATGATTTTCTGTCTCATTGTAGCCGTGAGTCAACCCTCTGGGTTGTTCCTACTTCAACTCTTGGTGGCTTAAAGATTTAGTTTAATTGAGCTCTTCCTACGAAGAAGTATGCAATGCCTTTCACCTGTAGATGAACCCTTTTATATAATGAAGGAGAGATAGTTCTCTTGTTAATGTCCTACTCAGCGATGAGGATGATATTGACAGCTGGATGCCCTTATATAGCGGTACATGATTATATGACGTGTGATTATGGACTCCAAAAGAGGTTGGATCGAGTACCTGAGATCGATATACTTTCCGTGAGCTTCCAACTTCTGGAACTCATTCGGGCCTGGTCAGCTTCTAGGTAACCCAGCAGACAGGATTCATTTGGCCTTCATTCTTGAATGGATGGTGGGAAAGAATTTTCAGTGGCACCTGATGGCTTATAACCATTCCTATATATATATAAGTGTTCCCTGGCTACAATGTTCCAATGATTGGATTCTCTCTAATTCTCGGACGTAGTCCCTAATATAGAAACTGTTCGATGTGACCCTAACCAGAGCCAGTAACATTACTGTAGGTAGTTTCCACGTTTCGTACACCTTCATAGGTAATTACCTCAATAACAAAATCTTCAGAAGCAGGGGTAATTACTCCGAGGATAGGAAAATCAAAAGATGTCTCTAGCATTTGGTCCTAGATCCGGCCCTGTTGAAGCTAGTACTCGACAAGTCACTGAGGGAGTTAGAGGTTAGAGAGTTCTTTCTCACAATCAACGTTTGACAACTCGGCAGTAGTAGTGAGAATATGGGGGAGCTGGTGCGCTTCCGTGAGCCGCCAATCAGGAACCAGCATTTTGATGACGTCACCTATGGCGGGAGATTTGAATTCAAATATTCGGCTCGACCCACCCTTAACCAATCACGTGATCATTAGCGTGCCAATCGGAGGCTAGTATTTGGTCACGTGACGACCTGGCGGGGGATTTAAGTTAAAATTTAGTTCGACAAAACCTTAACCACTTCACGTGATCATTAGGCCACGCCCTTTTGTCTTTATATTGATAAAAAGTGTGCCCGACCGCCATTTTGATTTTTTTTCGCCGCCATTTTATTACGAGGGTCTCGCGATTGTCTTCTTTTCGTTCACCGCCATTTTGTTAGCTAGAGGCTGTGTGTGCCCGACCGCCATTTTGAATTTTTTTCGCCGCAATTTTATTACGAGGGTCTCGCGATTGTCTTCTTTTCGTTCACCGCCATTTTGTTAGCTAGAGGCTGAGTGTGCCCAACCGTCATTTTGAATTTTGTTCGCCCCTGTTTTATTACAAGGGTCTTGCGATCTTATTCCTTTCGATCACTGTCATATTGGTCATTTTGAACCTTAATCCCCTCTGTTCTTAATCTTTTAGTGTAAATAATATGAACTTTGAACTTGTATAATTTTGAACAGGTAATACCTAAAATTCTTTTGGTCGAAGTGAAGAAACTTAAAACCGCTAATAAATTACATATAGTAGTAGGATAAGTGACGTCATTATTATCAATAAATGTAAAAATTGTCGTGTTAATTATTTTTATTTTCCTTTTACCTGCTTTATTCACTGCAACCTTTCCAGCTGTTAAGTAACTTTCATCAATCCAATGGAATACTTACGTTATAAATGCGGAGTGTGGTATAAATTGAAGAAATTATTTCATAGCTGTTATTGAAAGCTTCGATATCTTCACCGACATCTTAAAACTTATTGGGAGGAATATTCTGAAATTTTATCATATCCTCTCTCTATTTCCTCTTGCGACCACTCATATAGTTTTAGATTATCAACTAAGTATAATATGATAACATAATTTTAATAAAATGGCGGCGAAAAAAAATTCAAAATGGCGGTCGGGCACAATCAACTTCTGCCAAACCCGTGAGTCTCTCAAACAGCAGACAAACCAAAAGGGCGGAGAGAGGTTATTATTTATAAAGTAGTTACCTTGCCCTTTGATGGGTGGTGGGGTGAACCAAATAAAAATAAAATGGTGTCCAGGCACACTTAGCCCCTTAGAAAATACATAAATATTTGGAACATCAGAAAAATAAAATGGCGGACGGACACACTCAGCGCCTGTCAAAACCTCAGGTTTCCTAAGTTTCTGTAAAAACAAAATGGCGAAGGAAGATTATTAAGTGGTTAACTCAGCTTCTGCCAAATCTATAAGTCTCTCAAACAGGAAAAAAAAAATGGTCGGGCACACTCAGCCCCTGGTTTTAGTATAACTGTGGGTACCTGATCTATCAATGGGTGGTGGGGATGACGCGAGACCCCCATAATATTTTAATATTAAAATTATGTTATCATATTATAAGCTGATAATAATGACCTCACTTATCCTACTCCTATAAGTAATTTATTAGTGGTTCAAAGTTTCTTCATTTCGACCGAAAGATTTAACTGATAAAGATGATAACCGAGACCAATATCTGTGTTTATGTTTTAGGTATTGCCTGTTCAAAATGCAATCCTTAGGGAATTAAATGATGCTTTGATGATATCCGCTGAGGAAACTAAAATAGAGGGTATTATAGTTCAAAGTCAAGAGTGTTAAAAGATAAGAGAGATTAAAAAGTCCTACGTAGTAACAGATCTATTTATCTCTCAGTTTGTTTATGTTTTAGTGATTATACAAGTTCAAGGTACCTTGTTTACATTCATCGAAGGGATTAGAAGATGAAGGTCTACATATCAGTGTTTATATTTTAGGTTTAACCAGTTCAAATTATTTTCACTAAAAGATTAAGAACAAAGTCGGAATGATTAAAAAATGAGGGGTATTAAGAAGTCTTACTTATCATTGTTTATGTTTAAGGGCTTAGCAGGTCAAGGTCCGATTTTGTTATGTTCGCGATACTCGCAATAAAATGGCGCCTAACGAAAAGAATAGGATCGCGAGATCCTCATAATAAAAATGGCGACGATCAAAGACAAAATGGCGTCCGGGTAGACTCAGCCTCCTCCAAACCAGTAAGTCTCTCAAAGAGTATAAAAACGAGATGGCGGTCGGGCACACGCAGCCCCTGGTTGTAGTATAAAACGACCAATGTAGTGGTGAGGGAAAACAGGGTCATGATACCGTCATAAATAAAACGGTAGCATAAAAACAATATGGCGACCGGGTAGACTTAGCCTCAGATAAACCCTTAAGTCTCTCATACATCAGCAGAAAAACAACATGGCAGTCGGGACACTACGCCCTTGGTGGCCGTCACGTGACATAAAACAGCGTGGACTAATGACCACGTGAGGGGTTAAGGTAATGTCGAACTAAATTTGAATATCATTCCCCCGCCAGGGGTCACGTGACCAAATACTAGCCTCGATCAAAAACAAAATGATAGCAGGGCACACTCAGCCCCTGGTTGTATTATAAAAGGACCGATATAGTGGTGAAGGAAAAGAGGATCGCGAGACCGCCATAAATAAAATGGTAGCATAAAAACTAAATGGTGGCTGGGTACACCCAACCCATTCCAATATGGTGCTGAACGAAAAGAAAAAGGTCGCGAGACCCTCAATGCAATAGTGGCTATCAAAAACAAAATGGCGGTCGGACACACACAGTCCCTGGTTGTGGCATAAAAGGACTGATATAGTGGTAAAAGAAAAGAGGATCGCGAGACCGCCATAAATAAAATGGTAGCATAACATAAAAAAAAGTGGCCAGGTACGCTCAGCCTCACACTATGGCGCTCAATAAAGAGAAAAAGGTCGCGAGGCACTCATAATAAAAATGACTACGATAAAAAACAAAATGGCGTTCGGGTAGACTCAGTCTCTTCCAAAACCTGTAAGCCTCTCAAACAGTATAAAAACAAAATGTCGGTCGGGCACACTGAGCCTCACAATATGGCGCTGAACGAAAAGAAAAAGGTCGCGAGACCATCATAATAAAATAGTGAAGATAAACAACAAAATGGCGACTGGCACACTCAGCCTATGCCAATATGGCACTGAAAGAAAAGAAAATGGTCTCGAGACCCTCATAATAAAATGCCAGCGATAAAAAAATGGCGGCTGGATACACTCAGCCTCTTCTAAACCCGTAAGTCACGTGATCAATATTGCGCAGAGCGAAAAGAATCAGGTCGCGAGACCCTCATAATAAAATAGTGGCAATCAAAAAAGAAAATGGCACCCGGGTACACTCAGCCCCTGCCAAATCCGTAAGCATCTCAAACATCATAAAAACAAAATGGCGGCCAGGCACACACTGCTCCATCCAATATGTTGGTGAACTAAAAGAAAAAGGACGCGAGACCCTCATAATAATATGGTGGCTATCAAAAACAAAATGGCGACCGGCACATTCAGCCCCTGCCAATATGGTGGTGAACGAAAAGAAAAAGGTTGCGAGACCCTCGTAATAAAATGGTGGCTATGAAAAACAAAATGGTGGCCAGGCACACACTGCCCAATCCAATATGGTGGTGAAAGAAAAGAAAAAGGACGCGAGACCCTCATAATAATATGGTGGCCATCAAAAACAAAATGGCGACCGGGCACACTCACCCCTGCCAATATGGTGGTGAACGAAAAGAAAAAGGTTGCGAGACCCTCGTAATAAAATGGTGGCTATAAAAAACAAAATGGCGGCCAGGCACACTCAGCCCCTGGTGGCAGTCACGTGAGTGGTTAAGGTTATGTCGAACTTAATTTGAATTTAAATCCCCCGCCAGGGGGTCACGTGATCAAATACTAGCCTCCGATTGACTGGCTTATGATCACGTGAGTGGTTAAGGGTGGGTCGAGCCGAATATTTGATTTCAAATTTCTTCTGATTGGCGGCTCATGGAAGTGCATCAGCTCCCCCATATTCTCACTACTGCCAGTCATTGTGGACGAGAATAGAAGAGCCAATGCAGAAAGGTGTTTCGGGAGTGATGAAGTTGAGTATGGTCGCAGTCAAGACCTATGCCATACTCATAAGACGTTCTACGAACAGGACTTTGCTATGTTATCCAAAGAGGGAGGAGTTGGGCCAGATGAGGAGATAAAAACGTAACCCGGTGTGAGGATAAGATATGAGTTGATATTTTAAAAAACTTTTTCTTATCTGGCCTTCTTTTCATCAATTTAATGAACAATTGTATACGCTTTTTTCTATTAGAATTTGAGTCAGTTTCATTCCACTACATTCACTCCCACATCATTTCAATTAATTATTGACTGTTTGTGACTACTTTCGATTAATAGAACAATTTTACTATAATTGTATCTAAATGATAACCTTAAAACTTTTAATATAATCACATGGGAAAACTTTCAATCTTTCTATCTAAAACTAGGATTGTAAATGTCAATAAATCACAAGATAGACAGACTAAACGTTCGATTCGAGATTTATAAAAATTCAATTTCTCTCTAAATAATAAATTCCAAAAACCTAATGATTAATATTTGGTCCAAAGTACTAACGATTATTTCGTATATCAGTACATATGTTTGTTTTATATTTATATTCTTTAAAAATATTTCTTTAGTTGTAGTAGGGATTGGTTGAAAGCAAATTTCAATGAATTGGACATTATTTGTGTATATTAGTGGTTGGACGTAAATCGGAAGTGTTTTCGAGGGACGAGATGATGGAAATGAAAAGCATCAGTGTTCTCTCATGTTAGAAAGATCTTGTGAACATTCATCGTTAAAATTATTTAATATTCACATAACAAGATCCAAGAACCCAATAGCTCGTCAGGCAACATTTTCAACATGCGTGAGCGATTGTTTTATATTTTTAATTTATATTAATATAAACTTATAGGTGCAAATATAATCTATTAGCAAGTTCTTACGGAATGCCTATTTCTTCTATTTTTTGGAATTGATGAAATCCCATTTTCAGTGACCGACTCACAATGTAAAGTACATTTGAACATTGGAAAAATTAATAATATGGAAACTTAGTTTTGCTTTGATCGATTTTTACATTATTCTAGTTGGAGACTAGAAATATGTCAATGTATAGATATATGTCAACGACAATGTAGACTAGATGTTTGTCAATCACAATGGACTAATTAAATCATAATATTTGAATGCCAAAAAGTCTTTGTCCTTTGTACTTTGGACGGCAGTGTGGTAGCATTTATATTTATGACCAACTCTATCTTTATGATTAAAATTATAATAATTAGTATATATCAATTTATAATATTTGCAATCAGTGTTAAGCCTTTGACATTTTGCCTGGGGCAATGACGTCATGAGCGCCCTACAGCCTTCAAGTATATAACATTCTATAAAAAAAAAAAAAAAAAAAGTTAACTATATTTGAAATTCAATTAAATATTTATTTAATTATTTTGCTCTATTGATCTAAAAATAATTTATCTCTCTTTGTAATTTTTTATAATTATTATACAAGCAAGCAACTGTCTCTATTACTTAATTATAAGAATACAAATATAAATACATATTTTTCTTCTCAAATAACTAAATTTCAATTTACATAATATAAATAAAAATGAATGTAATTAAATTAAACACTAATAACAACTATATTCACAAATTAATTATAAAATATGGCGTTAACAGCTACATACCAAAGAAGTATTTGTTACATAAACTCACTCTTCAAATTACTGTCTTCTTTCAAACTTCTTATTCCAAAATTTTAGAAAGGATGATTTGACGAAAAAGTAATCTGAGGCATTTTGTACTAGTCTATGTAGTTTATCTTCATAGATCTAGAACCTCCTAGAGCATCAGTTCTTGGTAAATCCTCGTGGTGTGTCCACACCTTGGTTCAGGCTTCAAGTTCTGAACAATGAAAGGCATGCCAGGATAGCCTTGCTGAGGAGGAAAGTGAATTTTTAAATCTTTGTCATTGTATTTGTTAGATACATTTGACTATATTCTTCTTAAATAGTCTGAGAAGATCAATGCCCCATTTTGCATCCTGGTAACCTAAAATCTGTCAGACTTAAAAGAAATTAGGATTAAGTTGTTTAGGTGTAAATGCTTTGTTAGTTCCCAGACCATCGGACTATATGCACGAAAAAAGGTCTTAATATAGTCTCATATAGTAAACGAATATTTCATATGTTAAATAAAGATCTGCAGTTAAGAAGGTGTGGCAGATAATAATACTGTCAAATCAATTATTCAATTTTAATTTTGTAGGCATCTACTGAGTGAGTTTTTTGTCCAAGTGTAGTCCGTGTTAAAGTTCCCTCAAATTGACTATGGTTTTTTGTTGAAAAGTTTTAAAAGTAGAAAAACAACTAGCTGGTTCAGATATAAACATTTATTTTGTTAATCTAAACATTTGAAATAAAACTTAAACTAATATAAAAAAAAAAAGATGAATAGAAGTAAAGAAAATACCTTAAACAGAACAAAACTAGGCAAACAAACTATGAAAACAAAAAGAAACTAATTCACAAAATTAATATTTATATATAAAATAATGTACAGGGTGACGAATATTTACTGTGGTGGCGACTCCGCTGGGAGACGAGAAGAGACGTTCCCGAAGAAAGGATGATCTACTCCGATTGGTCGGGGAAAGATATTTCTAATCGTAACAGTAGTGTAGGGCTATTGATGGAAAGATGTAGGCGCTGCGTTTCTTTCAAAAGTGGGCCCACGACTATGCTGGCTCAGTAATGTATTCAATAGCTTAATTTTAATTAAATTAGTAACCACAATGGCATTCATCAATTATATTACTCACAATTAACAGTCATGATACATTAATCTCAAAATTTGCCAAGGCCCAAACTTTTTGAAACCAACGAAGATGGTCGGCTTGTTGCTAGGGGACGCCTTAGCGACGGTTAACAACCCTTAGCAACTGTCTCTATTACTTAATTATAACACACAAATATAAATAGATATTTTTCTTTCCTAATAACTAAATTCAAATTAATATAGTGTAAATAAAAATAAATGTAACTAAATTAAACACTTATACTAACTAAATACTATTTCAAAGTACTTATAAAATATGGCTTTAACAGTCCGAGATATCCATACCTTTCCGAAGATACTGGTTTATCGTCGATTATTACAGCTGGGCAAGAACCTTCCCTTAGGAAAAACTTCGGAACTGTTGGGAGGATTATATTGATGATAGTAAAGGGCAATGAGTGAGATAGAGTTTTATTTTTCATGAATCAGCATGAATAATAACGTTTATGACGAATTTAATTAATATAAAACATCTGATTCTCTATAATATTCATCGCTTCAAATCCTTACTGATTCAGTTGAACTCCATTGCAAAAAAAATTTAAATTAAAAGGGCATAGTTAAAAATAGAAACTAAATTATTTAATAGATTTACGTCGTCGTTTATTAGGTGACCTTGGGAAAGTAAATTGATACATATTTTAGATTTTCAAAGTGTGATTTATTTATTTCTATACCTTAACGCTGGTACATTTGAAAGATAGTCCTAAAAACATTTTACTATAATCGTTACCTTATAGGTAATCCTCGCAGTTAATTTTGCTTTTTGTTATTGTTAGGATAGACTCTTAAAAATAAAAATGACCCAGTTAGTATCGTCGCATTTCAAAATTTATGGTTTATTTCAGGTAAAATAGAACGAGCACCACAGCAAGCTAAGAAGACACCAAACCGTCAGGTAAAACCGGTGGTTGCAAACAGTAATACACCGAGTAAAAAAAGAACAACTAAAGTGGCAAAACCGAACAAGCCAGCAACTAACGCTAAGCCTAAAACGAAAAAGAGTAAGATTGGAAAAGAAAGAAAGGGTAGCCTGACAGATTCTGATGTCCAGGATCAAGAAGCCAGTTACCAAAAGAGATTAGAGCAATTCCAGCAATACATGGAAAATAAATTGGAAAAAATCATGGACTCCGATCAAATAGAAAGACAAGATGCAGAGAGAATAATGAAAAAGTTTCGCTCTGCCATGGTTCAAGAACAAAATGCATCGCAAGAAATAATACAATCATACGGAGATCAAGTTCAACTCAATGCTATGCTTAATTATAGTTCGGATGAGAACGAGGAGGAATACCGTATAATAGAAAATGAATTTAAACAACTAGACGATATCATCAAGCAGAAAAACATACCATTGGATCAGGAAGAACAACATAGAACAGATATCAAAGGACACAAAATAGAAATTATACAGGTAAAAAATAAAACTACTGGGAAAAAAAACGTTCAAAGAGTCACTAGAGGCAAGACCACCAAAGATTTCCAAACCAATGCTAGGACGACAAGATCCATTAAAGAAAACTACACAACGCGAACCGATTCAACGCGACCGAGGGATACCACCAAACCGAAAGGTAAAACGAATGATCAGAAAAAAGAGATGTCATCATTCGTAAAAAGGAACGAATACGATGCAAAAATGAGGAATTTGAAGAACGAATACCCTTCAGAGAATAGAAGGAATTATAATAAGAATGAAAGTTTAATGAAGATGCCTAAGGTTCCGACCACCGATGAAAGCAGTGACAGTGACTTATTGTTGAACAAGATCAATGAAATGAAGAAGAAAATCGGAACGAAGAAACCGAACGTGCCGGCAAAACGTAAAAGCGAACGTTCCACATTTCAAAACACGAAATCTGGAGAAGGAAAGGAAAGGCAAGATGTCCTGATGAATCTATTGGGCGAAGAGAATATACGAAAAACTTACATGCGATTAAATAAACAAGCAGGGAAGAAGAATCCTATATTCAGGTAGTCCAAGAGTTATCGGCCATTCTTTATCAGCAATTTTTGCTTCGATCTTTTAAGCCGTTCCAAACCTTTTAACGCTGGGAATGTTTTTTATTTGTCATTATTAATAATGCAAAGTTGATGTTATTGAGCACAAATAAAGCCGTTTAACCTAAAATTTATATTCGAATTACCTCCATAAACGTAAAATCGATTTTCCATCATTACTTTTTTATTGTTGTATAAATTGTTATCAGTTGTATAAATTGTGATTCATTTAATTGGTCTGTGTTGTTTACGTACTTCCTCAAAGAGCAATTGATTCTTCCCTAAAACCAAAAAATGTTCTTAGCAATCTATTTTTTTTAGGGAAAGAAATTTATTCATTCATGCTGCCCAAATACATCGGATTGCTACATTACACAGCATACTGATCAATCCGTGATCGGACATATATAAATTAAATATTTTTATATGATATAATATAATAGAAAGATAACATTTTTTTTCCACAGTATTCTTTTACAATTAATAGCAGTCTACAAACTAAATACAAGCTTTTCTATTTATTCCTTTTTTTCTTTTCCCTCCATTTTACAACCCTTATTTCATTTTATCAACAAATTCCCCTATATAACAAATATTAGAATATTAAAAATAATAAAGTAGTAAATAAATAAAACAACAAATAAGATATGCGATGCATGCATGCCATCCCTCCTCTGGATAACTCTTCCACTCATTAATTTTCATCCATGTGGTGAATTATTTCTACAAACTTTTAACAACTTGGATACTTGAGTTTTGTCGAAAATGGCCATACAGAGTTTTCATTGTCCACAAGTCAGTTTTATTTGGTGAGCATGGGACTTGGGATTCATAATGTTTGTTTAAAAGAATGTTGAAAACATTTGAAAAATTCCTTTTATATACACAAAAATGGATGTTTAAATCGGTGGAAACAACAAACAATTTATATAAGTAGACTAATATATTCTTAGAATAAGTTAAAATTAAATTAAATATGTAACGCTCATGAAGGGTGAGGCTATCCTTTGTAGGGAGTGATGTTATTACACCAACGGTTGAGAAATGAAATGGTCAGAATCAAGCCCAATTGCCATTATTTTGTCTAATTTAAGGTACCTACTTAATAAGGCAGGGTGGACCCCGGAGGGCCCCGAACCCACAGGGTTGACTTAAGTCTACATTGGTACAGAAAATATTTATCTATCATAACCGGGTTCGAGCCCGAGTCCTTGTAGTTACACAATGCACAGAGCTACCCAATCCCACTTTAGAATAAGTTACAGAAATGAAACGATGGTCTGAACTTAATTTCTGGTCCGAACCTAATTTAAGGTCTGAAATTAACTATACCATTTAGCATGAGTATGTTTCTTCATTTAATAATAAAAAACACATAAATGAGATAAAATAGTCCTAAAACAATTAATATATACAAGTCTTCGCTTGTAGAGTTTAAGGAAAACCTGAGCATATTTTAAAATTTTTAAACGTAGAAAGATTGGGAACATGACGGACGAGGGAAGGAATAAACAGGGATAAAATTCAATTAATGAAGGATTTCTTAAATACTATGCTATGGGAACTGTTAGTAAGATAATTGATGAATTGTCTGTTATGTGCAAGGCGCCAAGTTTATCGCTCTCCTGATATATTGTTTTGGTAGGTATTTGACGGCAAAAATGTCGAAGTAGAGGGAGGAAAAAAAAGGTATCTGACGGGCATCATCGGCTATCATCAAAAGATACGATAGGAGAAGATGGGATTCATTTACACTGAAAGGTGTAGTGAGTGGTCGTCCCTAAGTCCTACTTCTGCTCACGGGTCTTTTGCTCACGAGGGTGGCTTTCTCTATAAACAGTAATGTGTTTGGACATTCAGAAATCTGAAAGTATCTAAATTAAACCGAAAAAAAAATGAGATACACTCCTAAACAGTTATGATATCGGACTTTCAGAAATGTGAAAATATCTAAAATAAACCGAAAAAAAAATGACAAACTCTTAAACAGTTATGAGATTAGACTTTCAGAAATCTGAAAGTATCCGAATTGAGATTAAAAAAAAAATTAAGCAAGTTTCAGAAAATGGTCTGTATGTGTGAACAGCCTAGATTAAAAATAGATAAGTCTTACGAAACTGCAATTAGATACTTAACGCGGGTGTATTCCTGTGATGTTACACACTTTTTCGATTTTCTCAAGAATGGCTTTAAAAATTCCGATGAAACTCAGCACATCAATATACAATCAAGTAGTCTTTAATACCAACTAAAAGTTATCCTCATTGAAATGTATAAGAGAGGGCTTAAATTCTTAATTAAAGAAAAAACTGTAAATTACCTTAAATTTTGATTTGATAAGAAGATGGTCGGAGGTGCTATTAGTAATGATGCACAGATAAGTAAAACTTATTTATTTGTGCCGACGTTAAGACCTAAACTTCAGACCTTCATCAGAGCTAAAGAACAGAAACACATCATTCATTACCTTTATTTTTGTTTATATAAAACAATCAACCATCTATCCTTGTTAGTTTCTTTTTTGTAATTCAAAAAACTTTATTTATTGATAGATATTACAATCTGCTACACCGTTATGGGTCATAGTTAATAGTGATGAATGATCACATTTATACTAAAATAAAATAAAATAAGAATGAAAAATAAATAAATGAAAGGAAAAAAAGTACATAAAAATAAATAAAATATATACAAACAGAAGGATAAAGGAAATGAATATAATCGAACTATGTGTATGAAAAAATAAATAAATAAAATAAGATAATAATAATTAAAAAATAATCTCTAGTCACATTTACACCCTTATACAATATTTACAAAATCGGCCTGAGGATCCCTGAGCCCACTCTATTCCCACATCACTGGTGATGAGCCAGTGGAGGCTGAGCAAGTGCGCTAAAGATCCTTGTTAGTAAAAATATAAATAAATATGAACTCTGAATAAATTTGATACTTATTTAAAGGAGAAATCAGTTTTCAGGCACCCGTCTTAAATTGTAAATTCGAAAATAGCCAAATGATCCCGATCTCTTCTATTCTCATTACATTGTAAATTACTTTGTTGTATTTTGTTAAACTGTTGTATTCTAGGCAGGGCCAAAATTAATAAGGTTTTCACACCTCAAGATACTATTAATTACTAATTTATATCACTACAGAAATAGGTTTTTTTGAAGAAAAAAAACACATTGTTTATAGTAATGAACAATGGATGAATGTAAAATATGATAGAAGTATATATTTTATTGTTTTTCTGTGGCAGTTATTAGAACAATTTGTACTTACCTATATGAAACATATATATGACATGTCATCCTGAATAAAACCGAAATAGCTTATTTCAAATGTACTAGGTTGAGTTTCAGCTCAAGCTGATATGTGAAAATTGTGTGAAGCGCGATCAGAGTTTGCATTGTACAGTCGAAAACTAAGCATTATAAATAAAAATGAAGCCTCCATTAAAAAAAAAAAAGGGAGAAATCTGTAACTATTTTTACTTTATTTAAAAAAAATATTTGTTTTACTTTATTTTTATTTTTTATTATTAATAGGGGGATATCCATTTTACTAATTAGTAAGATATTCAATCATTCAAGTAAGATAATACAATCATTCAACTAGTTGTACTAATCGTTGCTCAAATTGTATAACTCTAAATTCCATGTTATGTAGTTCGAATTGTAAAATCGAATGTTACACTGTGATCATTAAAAACGTTTTTATATAATAGAGATTTTTATTTTTTATACTTTATTCACTTCATTTAAGTTAACATACTCGATTAGATCTTGTGAATGAAAATTACTCTTTTTTTTTCATTAAAAAATAAAAAATTTATATTCATATGTGAATATCATAAAAACTACTACCCCTACGAAGATAAGTGTCATAAACTACTTTATAGTAAGTTAAATTTCCTTTATTTTGAGTGTTGGCAGACATATGTGCGTCGTATGGATCTAGAGATATATTTTTCAAAAATCCAACATTTTATACGAACTAGAAATTAACATTTTGTGGGTTTATTTTGTCAAATGTCATCAAAAATATCAAAAACGATTACTCCTATAAAGATAAACACAATTAACTATTTAGTAGTAAATTTAACTAGCTTTAATTTGAGCGCTGGCAGACATTGGTACGTCTAATGGTTTCTGAAATGAAGTGTTTCATAAATCAAACTTATTGTTGGAACAACTACAAAATAATTTATTAGCAAATATGAAAACTACTATTCCTACGAAGGTAAAGGTCATAAACTTCATTATAGTTCATTAAACTAGCTTTAAACTGAGTGCTAATATACATCTGTACGTCACATAGTTCCTGAGATATAGATTTCTCAAAATAAATTAACTAACTACTAATCGTTCAGTAGATTTTTAAGAAATTTTGCTTTTTTAAAAAGCTGTATCTCGAGAACTATTGGACGTAAATAGCTCTTTTAGGAATAATATTTCAGCAAAATTTACTCTTCTTTAAATAATGTTCTCTTAGATTTTCTAGTGTTTTTATTCCCCCTACCTATACTTGGCAAACTCATCAATTTTGACTAGTAATTATACCTAGTTTTCATTAAAGTAATCAAAAATTGGGGTGAGATAACTGCCTTTTTTTCTTCCAGGCTCTTGTACTAAAGGTACTCGATGATGAGGTGACAACCCCCAAACGTTGTTATAGGTTTTAATGAAATAAAATAAAATAATTAAAACAAGGAAGAGCACTTTTCATTTACAAGATCTAATTACAAATTAAACTCATCCTGTAGAACATATAAATTTGAATATATAATACCTTAATTTATTGTATGCCCTTAATTATTTTGTTAGCAATATAAATCTTTTAATCAATTCTGATAAAAACTCTATAGACAAGGATTATCATAATTAATAACAGTGGACCTGGGTGAATTATGATTCTTTAATAATCTGCCCAGTATCATAGGACCTATCCTGAGTGACATCTCATCCCTCTGAACTAGCTTCAGATGCTTCTTAGGGTTCGTGGTATTTCTTATTCATTGAAGCGATAAAGACCCCAGATAAAAACCAAGACTGTTCCACAACTTTATGATAGCCTCGCCGGGAATAATTTCCTTTGATAGAACGACAAGGTGACACTAGTTGATAGTAGCCTACCTGTTGTTCAATATCGATTCCCTCCTTCAACTGGGTCACGAGCTCAGCTCTGTCACAGGGCAACTCCAGTCTATGCGTATACCGTACCCTCTCTGTATGTATGTATAATTGTTTATACCAAACTATCATATAGCGTTTTAAATATATATTAATCAGTCGTTTTGTAAAGCAAGATTTCGTAAGATTACTATAATTTTGAATTTCTAAATATTTAAAATAATAATAATAATTTTCTGATAAAAAAAATGGAGTTCTCTACGAATTCCAACGAATAATTTTATTCTGTTCTAGAAATTGAGGTGTTATGTATTTCAAACCTTCAACAATAACTATATCACTGTCAGGTCGATTACATATTCCTTCTAGCTGATATAACTTCATATATTACTTCTTTAATTCTGTTATTTTACTAATATATTTAAATAATATAAATATTTAGTGATTTTCTACAATTCAAAATGTTTCTTCATTAAAAAACATATCTACACTACAAAACAACGGAAGGCTCAGAAAAATTATCAGATTAGGACGAAGGTCAATCTCGTTTCAGTGTGATAAATATATCGAAGTGTTAACTTGTGGTTTCTGGAAATATAATTTTTATTTAAATGACTTGAGATTTATGTATTTTAAACATAGACAGCTAAGAGAAAGAATATTATTGTTATAATAGGATAATTTATATACAGTTTAAATTAATATTTAAATAATAATTGTTAAATACGTTTGTATTATTATATTAATTTTGCATTGTTTTTCAAATTTGTAGAAGTACCCTGAAAATGGAGGTGAACTTTAAAACGTCGGTTATTAGTGTAAATATTTTTTTAAATTAAAAAAAAAATGGAAAGGAAAAAAAAGGAAATTACTAAATATTGCTATGTTCTAGTAGCAGATTTACTTGGGATG
>NW_027114997.1:268830-269420 GCF_000696795.3 Halyomorpha halys
CCAACCTATCCTAACACTATTCTCACTACGTATGCCAATGGCACATGTCTATTGTCAGTGAATATTGATCCTTCCATTGTATCTCAAACCCTCCAGTCCCACATCACTACCCTTGAAGAATGGTGCCAAAACTAGAGGATTAAAATAAATTCCAATAAATCCCACCAAATCACATTTACCCTTGGTCGTAAACCTTCGTCTTGCCCCACAGTATCTTTTAATAATACCCCACTAATTCCAGTTGAACAGACCCGATACTAAGGACTTAATCTGGACAAACGACTGACATAGAATCCTCATACAAGACTGAAAAGACAGAAAACTGATCATCGATTACGACTATTACAACATCCACTGGACAAACGGTCTAAACTTCCTATCCATTACAAAAGACTGATCTACATGACTGTTATAAGGCCTATCTGAACATACGGAGTTGAGCTATGGGGCTCCACTAAACTATCGAATTCCTCTCGAATCCAATCCTTACAGTCCAAAATCATTAATGCTCCTTACTTTGTCACAAATCAAATCATCCATCAGGACCTCAATGTCCCATATGTTGCCGATTTGGCCAGAACCAGATACCA
>NW_027114997.1:269850-274939 GCF_000696795.3 Halyomorpha halys
TTTATCATAATGGTATTATCAACATTTTCTAATCTGAGGTTTCTATGGTGACGCCCTAACTCCGTCGGTTATGAACGGCCCTGAAATCTGTAGTCATCTAATTGGTGGAAGGAATAAGATTCTAGGTGGACAAAAACAAGTTTCTTATATTTAATGCCTCATTCATTCGTTACATAAGAAGCATAGAAGATCTTACATCCAGTGCCTAATTGTAACATGGTGCCGCATGATTTTCAGTTCTGAACCAATGGCGTTGATTTTGGTTCAAGGTTCCTGAAACAAATAAAATGAAGAAAGCACTTGGTGGTACTCAACCTTTTCACTAATTTTCGGAAATCGTCGAGAACAAATGTTAAACCGACTCAAGATTGGACATTTAAATGTACCTAAGTACTTCCTAGGAGATCATCATACACCGACGTGTCATAGCTGTAAGTGTATCTTGACAACGGAGAATATCCTAGAATACTGTTTGCGTTTGGACTTATCAATAACCTCTTTTGGCCACCGGGGACAATATCAACCCTTACTGCCAGAAAATTGGAAGAACCTGTTTGAGTTCTTAAGGAAACCAAACATTATCGACAAATGTAACAATAGATTTTGAATACCTTCACCGTATAGGTCTAACCTTGTATTTGTATACGGCACCTAAAAATCAAACAAATAAATAAATAATAATGCTTGGAACCATAGCTAAATTTTGTTTTTATTTTGAGAAATACCGGTAAATTTGTTTTTTATTTTGAGAAATACCGGTAAATTTGTGTTCAGAAATAAATACTCAGACAGGTTCTTGACAAAACGCTACTCTTAGTTAGACAGGAATATTTCACTCCAGAAATCATTTTAAAGAAAATATCACTGTAAAGAAACATTACTGGTCCAAGCAGAAGTGGATATAAGAAAAAAAAGTTCTAGTCCAAAACATAAAAATCCCACCTCTCCCCCCTCCCCCCACCCTGGCATCCTTATTTTAACCTTCAAGCAGACACTTATAGTGAGTATGTTGGTCGATGTGCGACATGTCACAAACCCACAAGAGGTGATCGTAATACAAAAAATATTAAAAGGGAATCCTTCCCAGCAAACCCAACCCACTAAAACGCCTTTTTGCGTAACTTTCATAAAAGTATAATAACATTATTAGTACATACATAATCCAACAAATGAAATATATATACTTTTGTGCTTCAACAAAAATATACATATTCCATTTCTTTGATTGTGTATGTATTGGATACTGTAATACTACTTTCGATTACCAAAAATAATTTTCACTTCGAACTTAACAAAAGCGCCTTCGTTTGGAACAACTGGTTATTTATGTATTTTCGTAAAAAGTTGTAAAAAGATTCGTAGGGAGTAATTACGTTACATGTAAATTATTCTAGATATCATATCTCTGGGAGCGCTGCTTTGCCTTCCACATCATAGCGGAAACCTTGGTTTGGGGTTTCCAAGGCCGGAGTTTATATTTTATATGATTGTGAATGTGTTTCTAATGTATTTTTTTTATTTTTTACTTAAACTTAATATTAATTATCTTGTGTATAAATTATTCTGTCCTCAGAATTTAATCAGTTTCTATTATATCAAACTTTTTTACATTAATATATTCGGAATTTATACAGTTATTATTTTTTATTACTATTATTATAATCATTTTTTTATCTTCTTCTTTTTTCTTTAGTTCAGTCTATATATTAGAAATGAATGTTTATTTAGAACGCTTATCCTTCTCGCTCATGATTGTGGTAACTTTTATTATTATTATATATTACAAGCTAGAGCATTAAATATCATAATTATATGGTGACTAATAAATAAATATATATAGTAAATAGTGAACATAACATGTCTGACGATACTCAGCAACTGAAGATTAGCAGTGCGGATTCCTACAACATTCCACAAATATCAAGTATGCAGTATTAGGTTTAGCCTATAAAATCCAATGTAATTTAGATACGTAATTTATATTAACAAACGTTCTAAACAAAACGTAAAAATTATGGGTGGGCAATTTTTTTTTAATCACTTACCTGATATTTTAATCTCATTTTTATTTAAGTTTGAACTACCATTTGATATCCTAAACAGTGTATATTTTTCTGCGTTTGAATGAAGGAATGTTTAATATTTAAGTATTAATTATCCTTTTTATTTTTAACAGTGATCAATGAAGGATTTGGAACATTAACCTTCGTCTACATAAACCGAAATGTCTGCTCCTGTCAGTAGTACAAGAGCCCAACAGGAGAAAAAAGGCTGTTATTTCACCCCAATTTCTGATTACTTTAATGAAAACTATGTGGAATTAATAGTCAAAATTGATTAGTCTGCCAAGTATAGGTAGGGAAATAAACCATGGCAGCTGTTTCAAAATAATTTTCATTCATCTGTATTTTAAAAAGTACTAGAAACAATAGAAAACCTTTGAGAACATAATTTAAATTAGAGCAAATTTGTTAAAATATGAGAAATAACAGAGCTATTTACGTTAAAACTACAAAATCATAGATTAGTGAATTCATTTCGAGAAATCTGTATGTCAAAAACATACGACATACAGATATCTATTAGCAATCTAGTTCAAGCTATTTCAATGTACTTTAAAATATTTTATGACGTTTATCTTAGTAACAGTAGGAGTTTTTATGATATTCAAATAAATTTATTGTATTTCGGATTTATTGGTAAATTTTGTATTTAGATTTATTGTAGTTCGGATAAAATTTCACCTGCAAAAGTTATATTTATATGCGAACATCATAAAAAATACTACCGTTAAGAAGACAAAAATTTTTTTATAGTAAGTTAAATTTCTTTTCTTCTAAGTGCTAGCAGACATATGTACTACTTGTGGTTCCTGAGATATATTTTAAAAAAAATCAAACATTTTATCAAAAAAATTAGAAATATTTTGCGAATTTATTTTGTCAAATATAAAAAATACTACTTCTACGAAGATAAACGTTATAAACTGCTTTTTAGTATATAACCTAGATTTAATTTGAGTACAAGACCTATAAGTTTTATGGTTTCTGAGATGTAGAATTCTCAAAATAAATTTCCTAACTACTGATTTTACAGTATAACTAGAACTATTGAACGTAAATAGGTCAATGATTTATTATAATTATTGTTTGAGAGTGGTTTATTTTATTATTAACACACACAATTTTGATCCGAATATACTCTAAACATTCATTTTCAGAAGTTCTCCAACGCTTGGGCCCTCAGGCCATTTTCGAGGAGACAACCTCAAATATTGTTGTCATATTCTTTAAAAAAATTCTACAGGCTAATTGCCCATGTCATATTTAACTTTTTATATTTAAAAAAAAAATTTAAATATAAAACTAAATTTTCTTAAAATATAAAAAGTTATTTATTTAAAAGCAATTAGCCTGCAGACATTTTTTTAAAGAATATGACATCAATATTTTAGGTTGTCTCCTTGAAAATGGCTTGAGGGCCAAAACTTTGGAGAATTTCTGAAAATAAATGTGAGAGTATATTTGGATCAAAATTTTGTGTGTAAATAGCTCTATTAGGGCTCATATTTTAACAAATTTATTTTAAATTATATTCTCTGTTGCTGTTGGTAGTTTTATAAATATAGAACTCGGAATGAAAAATTAATTTTTTTTATTTAACGTTTTGAAACAGCCGCCATTTTTTATTCCCTCTACCTAGTCTTGGCAGACTCATTAATTTATAATAGTAATTATACATAGTTTTCATTAAAGTAATCATGCATTTGGGTGAAATGACTACCTTTTTTCCTCCCTGGCTCTTTAGACTGAGAATATGTTTTAAGCCCGCCTCGTGTGAGGAACAGAGCGGGAGCAAGAAGTGGGAAGGAAGGGTAGCTAAATAATTCGGTAAGGGTAGGTCAGCCGGCAAGGGGTGAAAAATTAAACAGTATATTTCAGCTTGACTCCGGTTAACTGTGGCTATTAAACCTTAAACACTACAACCCTCCCTTACGTCGTAGCATTAGCCAGTCTGTTTTATTTTATCTGATATGATTCTCATTCCTTGCTTTATCTCATGGTAAAGGTAAGCTATTGGTATTATTAATTATTTAATTATAAGTACGTTATACTTAATTCGTTTTTACTCATTTTTAGAACAGTTGAATTTGTTGAACCTTAAACCAATAATGGTAGTATATATTTTACTCACCTTTATTAAAAAAATATTTATAATTAGGGCATAATTCCTTCATACTACATATATTTTCGCAATCAGTAGCCATTAATTTATTAGCTGTAAAACGATTATTTTTTGTAGTGTTTGTAGATTTCGAGTTATACACATTTTCTATTCTCTTACTATTACTAATACTTGGTGGTTTTTAATTTTTTCTGCTCCTACATAATGAATAATTAATATGTTACGCATTTTAATAAGAACATAAAAATAATATGCTCGGTTGAAGTGATAATTATCAATAACCTCTTATTTTTTACAATAGAAAAACATCTATAATGATGCGTGAGTTGTTGATCATAAAATTTATAGGAGGGGTAGATGATTGTGGGTGCGATGATTAATGAATAAAAATTTTATTTTTACCAACGTTTCGGACAGAATTTCAGGCCTCCATCAGGGTTAGCAACCAAAACCTTGATAACAATCAAAATGAATAGAAGGAACTCAGACTAATTGAAAAGAAGAAGATAAAAAATTATATGAGTACATATTATTAGTAGTATTGGGAGAAAATGTATACTGTAATTATTATAAGAGATAATCGCTTTATGAGAATATAGTAATATTAAAATTAATAGATAAGGAAGAAAATAATATACACATGAAAATTCAATAAGTAAATGTATGTACGAAATGAAAATTACAAAAAAAGTGAAAAGAAAATTGGTTTAACTTAATTAAATATGTAATAAGTAAAATAACACGAAAAATCATAGTTCCCCTCCCCCTCCTAAAACATTGAAATAATAAAATTAAAATAAATTTCATAATTTTATAATTTAGCTTATTTTAACAGTAATCGGCATAGTTAAAGTAGATGTGATTAAATTTCTTAAAACTACTTATTTCTTAATTAGTAATTTAA
>NW_027114997.1:275028-325120 GCF_000696795.3 Halyomorpha halys
TATATATATATATATGAAATGATAATTTTTTTTCAAATTAGAGTTAGGAAATATTGAAGGGAAAACTTGGTTATAATTAATTAAATATGTAATAAGTAATGTAACACGAAATATCTTGGTTTCCACCCGCCAAAAAAGTTGAAATAATAAAATTAAACTAAATTTCATAATTTTATAAATAAGCTTATTTTAATGGTAATAGGCATTATTAAAGTTAATATGAGTAAATTTCTTAAAACTAATTAATTTTAAGTAGTAATTTAATTTATAAATTATTATTGATAATTTATTTTATTAAGGAATATATTATCATCAACTCATGAACTGCTTTGTAAGATTTATCTTTGGGTTTCCAAGGCGCTCTCAAGTCTTCCGCTGGTATTCCGAGTTGAAGTGGCTTGATGTTTTCCTATTCCAAGTTCCTAAACTCAAAAAACCTACCTATATCCTTGATCTCCTCACTCTTCGTTCATCTATCCACTCACTAAACACCAGATCCCAACCGATTGATTTATATATGCCCTCCTATAGAACCGCCTTCTTCAGCAAATCCTTCGTCATACGTGCAACCTCCTTCTGGAATCCTCTTCCCATCTCCATTGGCCAATCCTCATCCATTCTTTCCTTTAAACAACTATTCCTTCACTTATCCTATAACCAAACCACCGCATCATTGAAAACAAATAAATAGCCATATATTGATTAACATTATAAACAGTAGTTAAGCCAACATCCCAATGTAATTTCATTTTACTTACTGAAAACTTGTAAAAGGTTGCCAGACAAAAATCTTAATGTATGAACCATATATTTCTTCTTATAGGACATATGTTCCAGAATAAAATTATTTATTCATTCATTCATCATAATTACTACGCCAGCGACTAAGAAAGTTATTACTCTAGGATTAAATTGTAGTTAACCGTATATTTTACATCTGTTATATGTCGAATATTTACACATTCCAGAGCTACGAATGATAGTGATAAATTCATTAATTCGATATTGCAGTAAACGAACAATAAATATATATTTTGTGTGTAATGAGTAACAAACAATTGTATTAACAAAGTGAAAAGTTAACAATATAAAAATTGCATTTCTTCATTTTAAAATTTCGTTTAAGCCTTCGCAAGACCACTGCCGAAGGTAGGAAAGTATTTTGTACTCATGAATATATTATATTAATATATATATAATACTTTGTATTCATGTAGAAAATAAAAAATATGTATGTCCTTAGAAGCCAAAGTATTCACTTGTAGTTAAGGTTAGGAACATGAAGAAACAGATTCTGTTCCGTATTAGTTTGTAGTCTAATTTTTGTTGAGGCATAATCGATCGAATTGTTATTCCAATTTTGATAAGGTTTTCATGAATGTGTAGATTGTTATCTAGTTGGTCCCCGATTAATTTTATCAGATTCCATCCACGGCTTTCCCGTAATCACAATTTGGGCTCTTGGTCAAAACATTGTACACGATAGAGAAGCTACAGTTTTTTAATTGCATAATTATGTCATTAATTAAAAAACAAATATTAATATTAATTAGTCATATTATATTTATAAATTTAAAATTGAAGTTTTAAAAATTCTATGAGCGCTTAATACGGTAAGTATGCATATATTGTGTATATAAGTACTACTTTTCGTGGAATACTATCCAAGCAGCACTAGATTGCCCTATAAGTGTTTTGCTTAAATTATTTTTAATTACGGCTTTAAAATAAATGACAAAGGTAAATTTTTCTGCACCTTTCCTATCTGCCGAAGAAGGTGATACTTCAAAGCCCGCGAGAACTCAAGGGACCATCAATAATTTATTCAGCCCATGAATAATGTATGGGATCCACCCCCTCCTCCCAGAAGGAGTCAGTCGGGGAATATTCCCCATGCCAATCTGTTGCGTAGTCTCGCATCTCCGGAATAAAACAACTTTCCAGAAGCTTCGAAGAATATAAATAATGCATCTTTAAATGTATCTCTAAGTAGCTGCATTAAAAATCCTCTTCTGTGCTGCAGATGAACAGGGAAAAAAAAATCAGTTTTTTGCATACCGATTCAGAGCAAACAAAATTGTTCGAAGGAATAAGCTCCTTTGTGATGTAACAGATCTTTTGTTCTTTTGTGTTCTGCAAAATAAATATTTAGGTTTATTTATGTCATGTCACGGTTATGTATATGTGTATGTGTATATATATCGTAGTGATATATTACATGGATAGTCAAATAAAAAAAAAAAATTCAACTTTTGCTATGAACAGCAATAACATAAAACTTAGAATTAGATTATTAGTATTAGATAATTTAAAAAATAAATGATAATGAGTAATTATCCACGTGTCCACGTAATTTTGATAAATTAATTAGACTTGATAAATAAAAGTTTAGTTGAATTAAAAAAAAAAGGCTCTAAATAAGTAAATTATATTCATAATTTAAGTAACTCAGCTGCTCTTGCATTCAAGCACTCCTCGCTTATTTTATTTCAACTATCTTAAGGTTGTGAGAAATATGAGGAGAAGATTGTTGATAGTTGGGGGGGAGGGGTCAGAATATAACACAAATAAGTTGAAATAACATATTTAATAGTGCCAACGTTTTGGGCAGAATTTCTAGCCTTCCTCGGGGCTGAGAACAAAGGACAAGACAACAACCAATAAATACAAAGAAGAAAAAATAAAATAAAAACAGAATGGCATAAAGTAAGTAATTGCACAGAATGAAATAAATAGAAATAAAGTGATGAAAGAAGTGGAAAATAAAATGTATATATAGGTAATTGAATAAGTAAGTAAAAATAACATAATGAAGGAAATAAAATAAAAATTTGAAGTTATATAATTCGAAGGATTGTGAATATTTTAGTTTATTAATAATATAAAAATTAAAATTATGGAAAGAACAAAAAAAAAAAATGAGTAAACGGAAAATAAAATTGAGAGAAAGAAAATATATGTAACCAATGAAATATGTTACCATAATATTAGAATAAAGAAACAAAATATAAAGTTAAGTTAGACAAAAGAAGTGAATAGAAAACATAATAATAATAATATATGGTGAACATAACTAATAACGTGGGTAAGGAAAATTAAAAAAAGAATAGAGAAGAAGAAGGGGATAAAATAAATATAGGAAAAAATAGAATAGAACATAGAACGCACCTGTAAGTAGCAAATCAGACAGCCAAGTAAGCTTTTTTATTTTTTGTATTCATTGGTTGTTATCTTGTTCTCTGTTCTTAGCCCTGATGAAGGCTAGAAATTCTGGCCGAAACGTTAGCACTATTAAATAAGTTATTTCAACTTATTTGTGTTATATTCTGACTGTACCCCCCTCCCCCAACTATCTTTTCCTCATATAATTTATCCACGGTCAACAATCTTCTCACCATTATTGTTATAAAAAATGTTTTTTTGTCGATTTCGAGTGATTATATTTTTTTTATAATTATAACTGTAAATATACTTTCAATTACTTATAACAATACACTGTTAGATTCATTTAACTTTGGAAAGGGACTTCTATTGTTTTAGGTATGTAGAATAGGTTTTTTTAATTTGATATACTCTACTCTACTTCTGCGGTAGCTCTGTAGACAATCCATTTATAATAAAATATTGTTTTAGCAATCATCTAATTGTTTACTTTCTTCAGAATTACAAATATATGCCATATTATCATTAACAAACTATTCGAATTTACCTAAGATTAAGCTATATTTACGAACACACAGTGGCAGTTTATTAAAATTTTGAACAGCATTTATAAAATAAATTTCTGCTTATATATAACAAACCTAAAAAGCCCCCCACACTATGATAAAACCCTTTGTCTCATTCATGCTAGAAAGTGGACTTATCTACCTTTGATCTCAGAGGATTATGGTTTAATTGTGAGCCAGTGTTTCTGTCCTAATCCTAATCAAATATTAACGAATAATCATTCCTCTAAACAGCCAACATATTTGGATAATTTAATAATTTAGTTAATGTTAACTCGATCCAATGGCCAACAACGATCCAACCTGAGACAAATAGTTACATAAATGCATAAATCAGTTAATAAATGATGTATATCGTAAATTAAACTGAACCCTTCCCCTTGAAGATTAAATTATTTTTTTTTTATTTTAAAATTTTTGCAGCCATAGATAAAAGACCCAGAAAACCAGTGCTCTATATAGTTTTAACATGATGAACTTCTTCGAACCCCGCGATGTACCACTAAGAAAGCGGAGTATATTTCATTATTTAGTTTTGGCTAGTTTTAGATGGGGAATGTGGCTTCCAACTTAATTTTTGATCCAATATAAGGCTAATATAATAAATCAGGAAATTTCCAAGTTCAGGAGAAAAAGGTCTATTTCTCTTTCTACTAAGGTGGAGAAATACTTTTTATCTGTGGAAATTTGTTAGCCTATAAATGTATACCAGTAATGGATTCTGTCGAAAGATTCTTTAAATTCAATTTTATTAAATAAAAATTAAAAATACAAGAACACAACTCTTGGCTATCAAATAAAAAATTGTTCTACTTATATAATTCACACGCAATTATATACATATATAATCCATCACATATATAGTAAAATAAACGTTCTTTTGTTGCCATTGTGGCAATGGATGTCTACCCTGAACACTGCTTATATGATATTATATTATCCTAATTTTAGATTACTGTGTTCATACTATGAAAATCTCAATTTAATTTATTAATTAATTTTTTTTAATAACTCTCTGACTAATATATATATATTAGTGGATAATTACTTATCGTTTATATATATAAAATTGAACAATGATTTTTTTATATTCATATTTAATTTTATATAGGAGAAGTTTGCCATCAAGAGATACATTGTGCATTGATTATGGGGCATACAAAAGTTAATTAATTTCTGTAACTGACTGCATTGTTACAATTTTAATGTCCTCCCCTGCAATTATTATGCAAACAGGGGAATATTCAAGAACACTTGAAAAGTTGAGAACGTGTGTTTGCTGTGTACCGTTGTTTCTAGTTTAGAAAGTAGTTAGGGGGTAAATTAATTTTCGTTTGTCTTGGTCGTCTATTTCTCATATTTTAATCTCACTATATTTCATTATCTTTTATGTATAATTTTTTTAATTCTTATTAAATTAAATAAAGCTCCGTTTAGCTTAGTATATTTCATTATATTATAAGTATTTTATATTTGTTTATGTAAATACATAATTAAAACATTTATTCTAAAGGAATGACTTTGCTTTTCTCAAATAGCATCTCAAATATCAAACGATTTTTTAAAAAAAATAAATAAAAAATATAAGTTGTTGGAACGGAATATTATTCATGATATAATTATGTACATATTTTTCGGTTGGCTGTACATCATAGGTCTTTGACCTCCCAAACCAGCCTTCTCCATCCCTGCCTATCTTGGGCAACTGCTTTCCACTTTCCTGTATGCAGCTTTTTCGCATCGTCTATCAACCTGATTTTTTCACCTCCCATGTGGTTTCTTGCCTACTATATTGACATTCATTGTTGTGTAGAGGCGTCCTGATGGATTGCTTCGAGGCACATGGTCCACCTATCTTAACCTCCTTGCCTTCATATCGTGAGATATTGATTAACAAGTCTCTGCAAGCAGTGCACTGTTAGTTCTTCCCCTCCTATATATATATAAATACTATTTTTTTGTTCAAAAAATAGAATACTTACTACATGAACAGGCAATTTATCCACTTTCTTGAACTATTTTTCAATAAGTAAAATAGTTCTTAAAATTTTTAAAATATTTTTCTAACACCTTCTCTTTAACAGTTTATCTTCTTCCATCAACCACTAACCGCTTGCAGAACTTATTGGCTAATTAGATTGATTTAATTCATATTTAAAATAAGGATCATAATAGCGTGTACTATTAACAAGACTGTCCGAATGGGACCTAAATCGATATTTAAAAAATTAAATGTTGCAGATATTGATTTCCAGAATGAAACGAGCACTTTTTCTAACAATTTAATCACTCAATAAAAAAGAATAAAATGAAATAAATATATCCTTATGCCAGTCACATATGATATTTAATAAAATGGTTTCTTTCGTTCAATCAATCTGGAGGTATAAACATAGCTGTGTCTTATCTCCCAGACGGGACTATCGAAATGATTCATCGTGACCTTTTGTCTTTCCAGAACGAGGATGCATGGCAACACACAACAAAAAAGGAGAGGCACAAATCTTTAGAAGAGCTCGTAGAGGAGAATATAGTAAAACGATAAAAGTAATTTATATGGTAGAGGAACGGAGACCAGACAATGGAAGGGCAGAACACGTTAGCCAGGTTCGGATAATAACATTCAGTCGGGAATGGTCCATCTCTCATCGCTTCCTCTGCGATATTCCTCCATGGTCGAGGGGATCATTTCCTCCTGCACGGACAGAATATTATTCCGGAATTATAAAATAAATAAATTTGTGTATACACATCCCACTACGTGAATCGAACGTTAGAACTCAATCGTCTAAATCATCAGTTAAATGAAAAAGTTTGAGCAATTTACCGAAAATAAGCAACTTAGGTGTAGTTTCGTTTCTAATAGAACTGATCTTTTTTTTTTTTTTAATAATTTATTTATTGATATTTACAACTGTATACATATATACACATCAAGTAAATTTGCTGTAAGTGATATTATGACATGATAAAAACATGTGGAGAATCTACCCATTGATAGAACTCCGAAAACATTTCTAAAGGAGATCTCGAGGCCATCTTCTTTTCAGACGTCTAGGAGGATTATTAGTTAGTGAAGGAGAAGCCAGGTTAGAAACGAGTTGGTTTGGGTGGTTGGGAAGATTATCATGGAAGGATTGGTATCTGGTTCTGGCCAAATCGGCAACATAGGTGACATTGAGGTCCTGATGGATGATTTGATTTGTGACAAAGTAAGGAGCATTAAGGATTTTACGAAGGATTTTGGACTCTAAGGATTGGATTCGAGAGGAATTAAATGGTTTAGTGGAGCCCCATAGCTCAACTCCGTATGTCCAAATAGGCCTTAAAATAGTCATGTAGATCAGTCTTTTGTAATGGATTGAAAGTTTGGACCGTTTGTCTAGTAAATGTTGTAATAGTCGGAATCGACGAGCAGTTTCCTGTCTTTTCAGTCTTGTATGAGGATTCCATGTCAGTCGTTTGTCCAGATTTAGTCCTAAGTAACGGATCTGTTCAACAGGAATGAGTTGGGTATTATTAAAAGATACTGTTGGGCAAGACATTGGGATATAATGGAAGGATCATTATTCATTGACAATCGGCATACGTGGTGAGAATAGTGTTAGGATGAGGTGGGATATCACCTGTAAAAACTGTATAAAGGATAGGACCAAGGATACTACCCTGAGGTACACTAGCAGACTGAGGAAACAGGGATGAATAAGCGCTGTTGTGATTTACTTGAAATAATCTGTCTGAGAGATAAGAACGGATAATGAGATAATATGTAGGGGGTAGGAATTTACGGATCTTGTATAGCAGTCCTGGGAGAACTGATCTGAAAATATTTTTAAGGCTATGTATACATTGCAGTGTGGAAACAAAACTTTCAATGACTAATATAATTATAAAAATATGAAATATCTAAACCATATAGATTAACACAATAACATATTTTTCTACGGGGAAGATGGTTCAGGCAAGGCTGTGGCCCTTCTGCGCCCTTGTTGAATTTGAAAATTCTGCACCCTACTATGACATGGGGTTGAACAATTTTTAAATTACAATGTAGACCATCAGAATAATATTACAGACAGTTCACGTGCAGTAATTTTCAGTTTGGAATATTTATTATTTATTTATAGGGTAATTTTTCATAGTTAATTTGGAGCCTTTGGTACATCTCGCTATCCCCTGGCTACGGCCCAGTCCCTCCGAAGGCGTTCAAAAGGTACAAAATTATTTATGAAATGCCCGTAATAACTGAGTTGATTGTTGACCGATCTTCTAATTAAATAGTTTATTATTATATATATGGCGCCATCTTTAATTATGTGAGAGGTTAAATATAAGAAGACGTCAAAATAAAAGGGAAGATTCTGAATCTGTTATAAATGGATTAAAAAAATACATACAAGGAAAAAAATAAAACTATGATGAACTTTTAATTTCGTTTTTCACACATTAAATTTTTGGGGATAACTCCTGTTTTATCACCGTGATTATTATTCATTCATTAATCCCCAAAAACTGTTTTTAAATCCTCACACCATATTATTACACAAAAGGATAGCCACAAACCCTTGAATAACCTCCAACCAAAGGATAACCACTAATCGTTAAATGTAAAATATAATTCTTAGCACTAATTAAAGCTGTAATACTTTCATGGCCCTCTACATTAGTTCCAAAATTTGTCTTTTTAGCCTTTTTCAGAGACCTTTACAGATATTATACTTATAACTGAGTTAACTAGTAGTTTTAAATAAGATGTATGTCTTTAAAAAAAAAAATTTTCTTGCATAATATTTATCAATTTATTGTAAATGATAAGCCCAAAGAAAAAATTACCTACTTTGATAACCAATACTTCCTTGGATTAGTATTTATGAAACTATATAATTTTTAAAATGTGACTGGTATGTTGAAGTAGAAAAAAGTTTGAAAATAGTCAAAGGTAAAGGCCCAAAACGATACTAAAATGAAAATTCTATTTATGAAACCGATTTGTTACAAATTAAATAAACAATTTTTTATTCTTATATAGTTTTATATTTGTTTAATGTGGGTTTGAAATAGATTTGAGGAGAATTCTTTTAAAGAGGTTTTTTTTTTTAGATTCTGATTTATGGTTAATTATTAAATTTTCTCTAGTTTATTTTTTTTTAATGACGTAAAATCAATGGTCATTAACTCCATTTATGCCTTAATAAATTTTTCTTACATTTGTTTAATTTGATTTCTTATTTTATTTTATTATTATTTTTTTGTCTCCCTGATGTTATATTTGTGTCAGTGAACCTTTTAATTTTAGGAACTGAAACACCAGTTTCACTGTTTGGTTGTAATCTTAAGCTATTGATATGGGAAATATGGACAATCTTGGAAAATATGGCTAATTGTCAAAATGTTGAAGCAATATTAGCGGTTCAGAGGTGTTGATTTTTGAATAAGATAGGAGTGGGTGAGCCTCGTGTGATCTATTCTTAACTTGAACAGTACGACTTCCTCTTTACGGCTTTTCCGAGTGGAGGTACCCCAGGGCTTGACGTCCTTTTTAATCAGTTTTAGTTTACTCCTTAGGCTTTCATTCCACAAATATTTATCTTTGATTTCTGTACATGCCGTTTTTTTTTTAAATATTGCTCGATTAAACTATCTTAAATTATCCTCTTCCCTTTTAGGTTCGGACCGTCACTCTCCGGGGATCTTAGCGGGGCGGGTCAGGCGGGGAAGGATTGACTTTTTTAGTGTTATGATCTCCGCTTGTGAGATTGTGACATGTCATACATCGACCAACCTACTCCTTATAATTGTCTATTTAAAAAGTCAGATAAGTAAGGCTACTGTGGAGGGCGGGAGTGGAGGGTTTCATACCGTTTTTCAATTTCAGGCGCTTTTTAAATATTCCTCGATTAAACTATCTTAAAGTATCTTCTTCCCGTCTAAGCAATTACTTAGACTGTAACTCTTTATCTATGAGCGCAAGTGAAACTGGCGATAGGACGCTGGAAATTAATATTTACATTTAAAGAAAAATGAGGTTTAATATTTATTTTTATCCAGTTTTTCACGAACGAAGAGGTTTCATTACAAGGAGATACAGTTCTCCGATATTTGGGTTATACGCAGCGCAATTGGGAAGTGAGGCGACCATTAAAAGAAGTTGGTTGAAGTATAACGGGGTAAGGGTGAGGATAAATGCAATGGGGGGGGGCTGTGAGAGGGAAGAGCGGCTTCTATTATACTTTGTAAACAGTTGGAAATCAGTTTGTGTCTAAGTGTCTCCCTAATGGCTCCCTCAGGCCTCTATTAAAGCTAAAATTTGATTTCCACTTTTAAATTATACCTGCTCTTGTTCCGGGGGAGCTTTCCAATTGTGGGCTCGACTGGAAGCCGTTGAGTAACATCCAACTTATCCTTAAATAACGGATACGATTGCGCTGGAGGAGGAGTCATAACAGAGTACGCTGTTTCCATCATTCAAGTCATTTACTAGACAAAGTAGGTGTCTTTGCTTTGCTTTAATAGTGGCCAAATAATAAAAAATAAAAAATAAATTTTTTTATTAGATGTAGTGAATGAAAGTACTCTCCTTTATTTTTATTTATTTTTTATTTAATACACCATAAACGACGTTTTGGGGCTGTCAACACATCAGCAGGCATTTCCAACGTTGTCATGTCGCTGCATGATTCAAAGATTGTGCTAGAATATACTATTAATATAAGTCATACGGTCTTCGGTCGATATCATATTTATATCTTCTTAATGTTATGGGTTCTATTGGATGATTTTCATTAAAGTAATTAGATGAGGTGAATGAGAGCACTCATAAACGATGGTTTTGGGAAAGTTCTTTCATTCATTACATCTAATAAAAAACTTTTCTTTTTTTTAAATAATGGTCACTTCATCATTACTCATTTGCTATATTGTCATGTTGTAGCTTAATCCGAAGATCGTGCTAGTATTCGCTATTAATATTAGTCACACGGTCTTCACTCAAAACCATATAATCACATTTTTTTTTTGTATTTACATTTTATGTCATATCTTTTGTGAACGGTTTGATGATTGTAATTATTACTATTTTTCACAGTTTCCTATTGTTCAACATTAATTTATAATTTTTTTTTTACAATTGCTTGGTGATGATTAATTTAAATAATTTAATCTGTCCTATCTGCGCTCAAAATACCATTGAAAAAATCGAAATTTGCTTTAATTTTTGAGAGGATATGCAATTAATTAATTTAAAATGAGTTATAAATATTATACACTCATATTAATATAACCATTATAAAAAAAATTATAGTAAATTAAATTTTTAATCATCATCATCTCATCTATTTTCTTTTCTCTTACTCTGTAAATTTTCTCAGAACTTTCCACCGCTGCATGCCCTATTAATTTTACAACCACAATTAAGGAGTGAAAGGCAGACCCGCATTACTGAGATGTTATGCGGGTTAGGATCTGCTTTTAATCAGGAGATTCTACTAGAAAAGGTTTCTAATTCTATTCATTATAACAATGAAAGAATTCTAATCTGTTTAAATGCATTGTGCAAAGTAAGAAAAAAAACAAGACTAATGATAAAACTGAATATATGAACATTATAAATTACCAAAAGTTTCTGAAACAGATATTATCATTTTGTATTCTAACATTTATTTTTTTCGCTGGTATGACTTCAAAATTTAAAACATTCTAGTTTCTTTTAAAACTTTTTGTCATGTTTTATGAATAGACATTAATCATAGTAGCTACTTTATGTGTATTATTTTATTGTCTCGTAATCCGAGTAAATTTGTTCTCATCTTTTTTTGTTTATGCATCACAAGTCTATTTGGCAAAGTCTGACACAAAAAGCTTCCCTTTTCACTTATAACTAAATTTCCATTTTTAGGCCAATATGGTTAGGTTTTGTTGGATTGCAAAAAGTGGAATATTATATTTTATTTTATTCTTTCAAATTTAATTTGGTACCAGTAAGTAAAACACATCGAGAGAACTTTTCGGTACACTTTTACTTACAAATCATAAAAGGTATTTCATAAAGAAAAATGACCATTTTTTTTTTTTTTTTTAATTTTGTGAAAACTGAGACATATTTCTATCAATATGTGAGTCTGCAGCTTAGAAATGAGTTCTTAAAAATAAAAATCATATGATAAAATTTGTAGAGTAACTAATTCTCCGTCCACTGGTTTTTCAAAAGATCTAGGACATAAATAAATTTTGTGAATTTATTTTAGCAATCGTCATAAAAACTACTACTAATACAAAGATAAATGTCATAAACTACTTTATAATACATATATACATCTGATATTTCCTGAGATATAGTTTTTCATAAAACGCAACATCTTATTAATTTATTTTTGAAATATCATGAATACTACTACTCCTACGAAGGATTAAATTAAACTAGTTTTGATTTGTTCGCTTATAAATATAATTCCTGAGATTTAGTTTACACAAAATAAATTCACTAACTATTTTTTCCTTATGAAATGTTGCATTTAATAAAAGTATATCTCGGGAACTAGTGAAAGTAAATAGCTCTTTTAGGGCTCATATTTTAGTGACTTTACTTTTTTTGAAATGACATTCTATTACATTTAAAGAAACAAAGCTCCGAATGAAAATTTGATTTTTTTTTCCACATTTTCCTACAGCCGTCATTTTTTATGCCTTCTAAATAGCTGGAAGACTCGAAAATTTTGACTAGTAACTATACATAGTTTTCACTAAATTCATCAAGATTGGGGTGAAATAACTATCATTTTTATTCTCTTGAGCTTTTGGACTATATAGTATAAAATTAATGATAGTTGTTATCATGACACCACTTACTGTCACTGCTGCACTGTCGAGCTAGGTTATGATAGATAACAGTACTTCATGAGCAGTAAAAATACTACCACATGAATGCGCCTTAGCCGTGAACTGTCACACCACACTACTTTTTCAACTGTAATGGCGATTGGGCGGTAAAATTATATATTATTATTTTATCGTTGTATATTTCTTATGTATATTACTTGAATTAAATTATATTCGAATAATTTAATCTTATCTAATTTAAGAGGGTAATACCCATAAACATACACAAAGTTCACACATACACATCCTATAGGAAGGTCTTTGATTATTTTTAATCTCTACATCACGGTCCTCTATAAAATTTATATATAATCAGTTAAAATGCCTTTAAAAACAAACAAAATATTTAGTTTATTTAGTTGTTTTTTTTCCGACTTTTAAAGTCATTTGACTGGTCTAAAATCTACGTATTATCTAAAGTCGATTGCCTCTGTACTAATTTAGAAAGGTGGTATAGAACGTGAAATATAAATATTTTGTGAGATAAAATTTTATTTAATTATCTTCAGTATTAATTTGTTCATGTGATATCAGACGTTCATTGCTAAAATCGATTAAGTCATGAATTAAGGTTCTGTGATAGTCAAAATTAAAGTTTAATTACCAATAATTATGATTAAAAAGATAATTTTCATTTTATTGTTGAAGTATAAAAGATAACTTAAATATATATATGATTATTTGAAAATCGAAAACAATTATTAATTTTCGAATTTTAGTCACAAGGCCTTTATAAGCTTCGAATATGAGTCAATTAATTACCCAATTACAAATTTATTAATTACTTTACATCATTAATGACATTTATTCTACATATTCTCAAATCTATCATTCACCATTTTAGTAGTTTTATAAAAGATTTAAATCGAACAATTCGACATTGTATCAAATTTATTTTCTACACTTATTCAAGCTTTCACTCACTCTATAATATGCCCAGTACAATATCAAGGCTCAACTTTCCGTTGACTAAATTTCAAAGATGAATTTAGTACTTTGACAATGTTTTAGGAATTGTAATATTTTTCTTAAGAACTGCAACAAATTACGTAAGTTTGTTTTAAAAATGGCTTCCATTAAGAGAAATTTCGAGGACGAAATTAACTTGTATCCGGTGACCAAGTTGATTCATATTTTAAACTCACTTAGACAATTATTGAGAATTTTTCTATAAAAGTAATTATATCCAATTTTGAAGAATTATTGTTAAAAATTAATATGATAACATTTCAAGTATTTGAGTTGATTTTTTAAATGAAAATGTTAATCAGTAACTCCTATTTGGCCATGGAAAAGTAAATTTTTAAATGTTTTAGTTCAAGAATTTTTTTTATATATATAAAAAAAACTTTATTTCTGAAATTTTTTTTAATTACTTATTTATTGTAATTTACAACTGTACAAAATAATACAATAGGTAAATATGTTGTATGTTTGAAAATTAAATACATTAGCTTTAAATATAAATCTTTAAATTTCAGAGTAACTAAGGTCCATTTACTGAATTTTCATGAAAGGTTTTCAGGTTAAAATCAGATGTATAAAGCCTTTAAGATTAACCTCACATATACTCCCTATTTTTATATATTTTTAATGCTTGAAATCAAATAATTAATAAATTTATTAGATACAAGATAGTAGAGATGAAATAATATTTGTAATTCGTATCCTTTTTCTTTTGATTAAACTCATCATTTTCTTTAAAACTTTATCTTTAAACGCCTTATATAATAAATTAATATTAATTGCTTAATATAATGAAAAAATCTAATTATGATTAACACAAGACAGGTATAATTTATAAATATTAAAAGGAATATTTTATTGTTTAATTTTTATTTCAATTGCATTTACTCACGACTTTTTGTACCGTATAATGAATAGTAAATGTAATAATATAGGTAAAAACTAAAAATATAGCAAGTATTGTAATTGTAATGTTTGGCATGATTAGCTCCTTCTGCAGCTGTAGATACAATTACTCATCACTGCAAAGAGTAGAGGGTCTGGAAGCCTACAATATGAAGGGACAAATGTTGTTTATACCCGAAGATCATGCAAATAAATCCTAACTATCTAATTATTAAATATCACCAAGCACTAAAAATAACTGCTAATTTTTACAAACTAATTTAATTATACTAATTTTTTTTAAATAAAAAAATAATCCATTTCCATATATCATTTTTTCCTATCCTTTTTGTTTTAATTTTTATCTTTTAAACTTTAGTATACATTATTTTAAAATAAATAAATACTTTTTTAAATTCAAATTTATTTT
Organism: Halyomorpha halys; assembly: GCF_000696795.3. NCBI lineage: Eukaryota > Metazoa > Arthropoda > Insecta > Hemiptera > Pentatomidae > Halyomorpha > Halyomorpha halys. The sequence continues at coordinate 289,912 of NW_027114997.1, forward strand.
TGAATGCACAAAAAATATTGACTGAATAAGAAAAACTATAATAGTGTATATATCCAGCCAATTATATTTTATTAAATTTAAATTATTTCGTGTATCTGTATTTAACATGTATCTCTAAAAAATAAAGTTTCAGATAAAGTATTTGTGGTTAATGAACTGTTAATTAATATTTAATTATCATAAAAACAATTTTATAAATAATAAATAATGTTGTCATGAAAATATCCTCTATACACAATAAAAAAACAGCTTCATGAGTTTCATTTAAAAAATGAATTGAGAAGTCCAACTTTTAACACTACGAAGACAGTAACATTAATAAATGTTTATTAATAAAATATTTTTATTTTAATGTCCGTCAAATAAAAAAAATTATCCATATTTATAAGCCTTATAAATTTAGCTCAAAATTCAGTTTCTTATTAGATTTATAAATATCCAATATCCAATTAGGTTTACAGTTATATCTGTTTTAAAAATTAAAATTAAACTAGATTTCTTCAATAGTAATTTTTTGTAACAGCTAGGGGAAAATATTAAGCGATATTTTCAAATGAAATTTTTTTTATAACAGTTATCACTTAATTTAAAAAATAAGTCCCTTTAGATTTCTGAATAGCATAGATTGTAATGAAATATTTCCAAACCAAGATGTATTTTAAAATTAGAATATAATGTATTCTTTTTTTTCCTAACCTCCTTATTATTATATTTGTTTAATAGATACATATAATAGGGAAATGCTATGTGCATATCTGTGAAATATTGTCTTGGATTGCCTTTTGGCATTATAAGGTTAATTTCAAGGTCCACTTAAGGTAGTTAGGAACAATAATAAAAAATAAATAAACTATAAATAATGACAATAATAAGAATATATTATATTATTACATAATTTATTCCGCAAAACTTTTTATATTTAATTTTAACAAGTTTTTTTTTTTGGGGGGGGGGGAAGGCAGGAGTTGTCGAATTCAACAAAAGATTCCCTTTATACAATATTATAATCCCCCCCCCCCCATGCCAGCCAATATCTCCACACGGCAGAAGAAAGTACTTCAACCCCTCACGTAACCCTCAGCCGTGATAAATTGTCCTGAAGAATTCATTTCCTATTTTGTAAGCGCCCTCTGGAAATACTAATCTTTCATTTTTCATTCCCATCGGCTCTCTTTGTCAGAGTTTCATTTTCCGGTACAAAGGCCAATCAGTTATAATTGGATACGCCACTCTCCTTTATAGTATTATTGTCCTTTTTTATATTGTTTAGACTTGTTACGTTTGTTTTTTTTAATTTTTTCATATCGATTCAGTCCTCTTCTACCCACGCTATTTTATCTTTTGTTTTAAATAACATTTTAAAATATGAAACATGTTGTCATAATATGAATATGAAATGATGAACAACCCTTTACTCTTTATTACGTGTTTTTTTAACTATCTTTGACTGGAATTATTCTCTTATGTGTCTCAGACTTATTTAAGCCTCGTAAGAAAGCAATAATTTCATTTTTCTTTGATTTTTTTTCTGGAGTGGTATGATTTTCATAAAGAAAAATTATTCTAATTGATTTTAATAAATTTTTCTGGTAAGTTGGTATGTTCAGTTTATCAATTAATTCTATCAATCCTAATTTATAACTAAAAAACGATATATATATATATATATATATATATATATCGTTTATTGATTTTGATTCTAGATTTGAATCTGGCTGTGACAGATAAGTATTTATTCAGTAACTCCAGCCGTGAGTTAACCCTGTGGGCCCAGGAGCCTTTAGGAATCCACAGTCACATAAAGTTAATACCTTAATTGGGAAACAATCTGGCGTTCGAGTTTGATTCTGACCAAATTACCTCCTTGTTCAACCGTTGGTCTGGTAGAAGTATTTTTTTTTTAAATTAATTAAAATGGGTTGTAGCGGTACAACATTTGTGATTGTACTGATCGTAATTAATACATAATATAAAACTCTTGATGAACATTATTAAAAACCGATTAATTCTTAAATCTTATAGAAATATTCTTACTTAAATACATTTTCAAATTTATTTACGGAATATGATTATTTTTTTAATGTACTTTTGTTATTTAACACATGTAAATGTTTTTGATTTTATAGAATAGCAAAGATTAAAAAAGCCTGGTTTTGTGTCACAACTATTCCACAAGTTCTCTTCGAACGCAGATAAGTAATTCTGAATATCGTTCGTTGGTACGAAACAACAGATTTTAGATGTAAGTATAATTAAGGTTTTTTATAAATTATCTAATCTTAGTAATACTTATGGTAGGTTTGTACTCATTCTTCAAAAATATTTTTATTTAATAAAAATATTCCTAATTCCTCTAACAGGTAACAATAAACCTAAAGAGGTATCACAATGGTTGCAAAATGTATGAAAAATGTAGGAACATAACATAGTTATTAATTGAACATTATGTCATGGAATGATAACAACAAAAGAAATAATTTAATTAAAATATGAAACTGTAGTTAAAAGATAAGTTAAGTAGAACTTATATATGGTTTTCCCTAGAATATTATTGAAGGATTTAAAAACATTTTAAGACACAAAAATAAACATTTTACGAAGTCTGGTATCATAGGGTCGGAAAGGGACAGGATATAGTGGATGCAGAACACTGACAGAGTACATCAAATCAAGAATCTCGAAAAGCCTGAAAAGGCTACACACATCAAACATGCTTGAATATTTCTTGATACCTTTAAGAGAAACGCAATAGGACCTTCCCAAAAACTTGTTTTTGTTTTAATGAACATAAGTTCTACTTAGAAGCCTCCGCTTTAATAAAAAGGTAGCATACTTGAACTTCCATAGCGAACTCTTGCGAAATATTGATTACCTTGTTTACTTGTATGTGAGAAAACTAAAGGTGCCAACATACGTTCAAGTATGCGTATTTAAGTATGACCTGCATTTGGAGTGTACATTGTTGTTTATTGCTTTTTAAAAAAAAAATAGAAATTCTCCAAGATGTTTGCCTGCTTGAGGATATGGACTCATCATCGGTTATTAGAATGCAACAACAATATTTTCTGCATTACCTCAGCAAATACAATAAACTTTAATGTGGAAAGCCAATGGAAAAGCATTACCAATATTATAAAGATATAGTAAAGTATTTAGAAGAGTTAAATCATTAAGGCTCCATGTGAAATAAAATTTACTCAGATTTAATGATGTCCTGACTGAGAGAAAACAAAACAAAGTTTTCGAACAACTAAATTGTATGATATGTAACTAACGAATAGTCGGAATTTTTTTAAAAATCTTTGGGAGCAGTTCTTACTATTGTTTCAAAACATACACGGAATATTACTTAATATAAAATATATATTTATGTATTACAGAAATTTATGTAATATAAAGTATATGGGTTGATTCATATTTATTTTTCATAAAAAAATTTACTGAATAATCCTTTCAACGTTCCTTCAAAGAATAATCACCAAAGGTTTCCGAAGATAGGAAAGATCAATAGGACTTCTATCTCTGTCCCGAAAACGACTGGAAAAAGGATGCGAGGAATGCAATCTGACTCTAGGGCACAAACGGGCCAGGATAAACATAGAGAAAGAGAGAAAAAACAAAGAAGCCATTGTATGAGTCCTAACAAAGGCGAAGGAGCACTTTTAATTTTGGGGAAAGTATTATTTTCATATCAAGCTACAGATTTGCCCTCGGCTGTTCCTACTGGAACCCATTTCCCACAGGATCCTTTATGAGTCAATTAACTTTTCTTTCTCCTGTTTTTTCCTTGAAATACTTTCGTGTCCCCTCAAAAAAGGAAGGCTTTTTAATAACTGTAACCTGTCTTACTTCTCCTCCACTTTTATTGCTAATATTTAGCACTTATATTTTTTAGGGCTTCTTTATATTCATCACAGAATATTATTACCTATTCTTCAGGGATCATAATTCTTGGATTACATTTAATTCCTTAAGATTAATTTCTTGAAGCCAATTACACAACTAAGAGAGAACAAAAATATAAAAAGAAGGTAAAACGTATTTTTAAAAAATTTTTGTTATAAAAGTACATTTCCTTTAGGCCTTTTTATTATTACTAAATTACTTTTTATTAATTTTTATATGATGAGATAATGAAATTCGAATTGGGCCACTTGAAGGAGCGGTATTTCCTCAATCAGTAATCAATCTTCATGGTCTCATAAAAATATGATAGTGAGATTTTTATTAAAATATGGTGAACTCAAAACAACTCATTTTTTCTTTTGAAAAAGAGTAAAATGTACAAAGAATAATATCTTGAGAATAATATCTTTTTGACTTTTAGACTGACACCCTCGACCTTAAACTGAAAAGGCTTAACATGGGATCCTGCGGTAAAATTTGAATAAATTTTATAGTAAAGTTTGGAGTGATTGAGAAACATAAAACGTTTATCAACAGTCTGCTACTTATTCTGTAAGATGGAATGGAGGTCTGCTCGTAAATCATAGATAGATTTGAGGGAGTCGTAAGCTCGGCAGTAAGTTAAAATGTACTTAATGGTAAGTTGCGTTACGCAAGTGTCATACAGGTTGTGAATCGTGGGCCATGAGATAACCTTGGGTCCGGGGCGTATGACCTATTCAAGCCCAACATCACTTCTCTTCGCATATTTCTAGTAGATGATATCCAAGAGGAGAAGTCACTTCTGATTTTCCTTAATTTAAAAGAAGAGGACTTTAAAAATTAAAAATATATTCTACATGTCATTAGCAATTTTAATTCACTCATTATGAAATAGGTTGTCCGTAGCTCAGGTGGTTAAGGTGCAAGTCTTTGCAATTTGAGAACTGCAGGCGGCCCAATTCGAATCCAGCGTGGAGGTAGACTTTTTTCATTTCGTGATGGTCCCACGAAATATATAACTTGATCTGATTCCCCTCAACATGGTCAAATTAGGTTGATCACTACTAAAAAAAAAAAAAAAACCCCGTACGTAAGAAATGATTAGGAAGGAGGTAAAAAAAATATATATATATATTTTAACCAGATACCAACCCTGATAAATTTCAAAACCAACACGTTTCTAACCTGGTTTCTCCTTCACTACCTAATAATCCTCCTAGGCGTCTGAAAAGAAGATGGCCTCGAGATCTTCTCCTCGAGACATTTTTTTGGAGTTCTATAAATGGATAGATTCACCACATGTTTTTATCATGTCATTAAATCAATTACAACAAATTTACTTGATGTATATATATTTATACAGTGGTAAATAACAATTAATTAATTATTAAAAAAAAATATATCAACTAACCTAAAGTGAATTGTACTTTATGTTTCAGTAAAATGAGACCCAGTTACCTTATTACACAAACAATGATAAATTAAGTTCATGATATAATTTCATTTATAAAATAAAATAATAATTAGACTAAAAAAATAATTACAATAAGCTGAATCATGCATAATAAGGTTACGATATAATAGTGAACCCTGAATAACGTTTATCTTATTTTTAACATCTAGTGGATACTATTTCAACAGGCTCAAACAAGAATAAGCTTAGTTTTTACTGCATTTGATCTCTATGACGTACAACAGAATGATAACATGGCTTAATTCGAATAACTTCTAATACCACCCTATTTACTTTTACTTTCCTTGTTAAGTTTTTCAGCCTATGATGCCAATAGTAATCTCTTTACACGTTCCTGATCCGAGCATTGGCAAGCGGGAATTTCAAGCATAGTTTATATTTATATTTCACTATCACAAACATAGTAGGGCGATCATGAAGTCCTATTTTATTGATTATTCAACCCACGATTGACGCTTTATTTAAAACTTATGTTGTCTAGTTGTCTGTTTTTTAGATCTCTCTATTCCACCAGCAGTGCTACCTTCAGTGTATTTGATACAAACCTCTGAGAGATGAAGATCTTTCGTCGTCCTTATAAACAACTTGCGAAATTATGTGTGGTATGAATGATTACATTTTGTTGGTGATTAATTCTTATGTGCATTTAGTAAATTTGGACATACAAATATATAAATTGTCAGATGTCAGTAAGATAATATTTTTCTCGCTTTCAAACACTTTTTAGAGAAAATGATTTAGATTTTCGTTGACAAGAAGGATGTGGAAGAACTGGCTATGGAAGAGGAAAAAAGAATAAAATATGCATAACAGACGATGTATTAGAAAATGAAATAGATAATATGACAATGGTGACAACTCAGATTATCATATTGCAGAAGAAGAAATGAAAGGTAAAAAAATTATAGTTTGGAAGAGGATCTTGAGGAAAGTTTTTTTTTCATTTAAAGAAAATCGCATTAAAAATCAATAGGACTTGGATATTAATATTTTTTTTTATTTGCAAGCAAACAAAACAAAAGATGACAAAACTCTTTTAAAGGTCGCATTCATAAACAATCCATGCCGCTTGCCCCTTGTTAATGTTTGTTGTATATTGAATTTGTTTAGCGGGTCACTGAAGAGGATCTAGGAGGGTGAATTCCAGAGAGCGAATTTGTTGAACGGGCGAATTAAAAAATTGTGAAAGAGTGAAATTGGAGGAGCAGAAATGATAAGGAAAAATAGGAATGAATTGAAACATTTGTATTTGTTGTACAGACGGAAATTGAATGTAAAAGGAAAAAAAAATTGTTTTTTATATCTTATTATTGGATCTCTTTTTTTCTGATTATACCATATATGTGTAATTTATATATGTCCGATTACGGACTGATAAGTATGCTGTGTGAGATAGCAACCTGATGTATTTAGGCAGCATAGATAAATAAAGTATTTCTCTCTCTCCAAAACGATAGAGGAAAACCCATGTTGGTATATCATCTTTACAACCTAAGCTATTTATTTGATAATATCTTTACATCGTGAACCAACTTGGAATAGATGTCCGTTATAGAGAAGTTTCTGTGTACCATGTAAAATTTAACTGGGTTTGTTTAATTAAGAAATATTTTTCTTCAAAATAATCTTGTCAGTTTAATCCCGACGATGAAATTTATATCCCTATACAGTGTCAAGTGATAATAAATCAAATTAAAACACTTAGGAACAATAAATTAATTTAATATTAAAAGATAAGATATCTCTCTTATAAATAAAGATTTTTATTTACTGGAAGTTTGTCCATTTGGTCAAGAAAAATGCACCATTTTTTTTGTTTAGTCACTGTCTTTGCATTAATTTCTCTCAGTACATCTTTCCTAGATAGAGAATCAACTACCATTTCCCATTATCGGGTGGACGAAAGTGATGTTGGGATACCCATAAGTCCAGGACTGGCTAGTATGTAATACCTTACTAAATACGTCTATGCATATGGGTTTTCATGTGTGTAGAATGTTATGTTAGTAATATGCAATATTTAATTTTTTAAGTTTTGAGGTTAGTAATATTATTATGAATAGAAATAACCATAATAATAATAATACCATAATAAAGACAAGGTCCAATATACAAAGTTTGAAAAATATGACAGATTGACAGACTTCCATCGAATGAACAAGCTTATAATATACTCAATGATGAACTCAAGATATATATTATAAAATTTAGAAGAAAGGCTGATTATAACTACATTAGTTACTTCTCGACTGATGGTGGGTAGAGAAATAGTATTTGTTACCAGTACATTTTAAACTTTGATTTAAGGAATTGAAATTTACTAGTAGTTGAGTTATAGAAAGAAAGATAAATGGATTTTATTATCTGCTTTGTGTTTTTTCCTCGTAAGTTTATTTAAATAAATTTTTGATTTGAGTTTGTACTATTTTTCTTATCGTGTATCCTATACTCCTATTATAATTGAACAAATATTTCCTTTATATCTATCTGATTCATGAATTTCATCCTCCACATCATTTGAAGGTTAAATAACTTTTCAAGGATTCTAGTTTCCAAGTTACAAAGATACTAGTTTCCACGGGACCGAACTGACTGGGCATCCTCTTTCAACTTTTTCCTCAACCTCATAGCTGCAACCCCTAATCTGACGCTCCTCTTGTTATCCTGGCAAGATATGGCAAGGTCCCATATATCCCATGGTGGATATAGGTCAGTATAGGTATACCGTGGAGTGTCTTATCATCTATCTTCTGTAACGTATCATCCCTGAGAAATAAATAGTAAAATCTGTAATGAAGAATCATAATGTTTTTTTTTTAAACGTGCGTTTACTAATTTATTTTCAATTTACAATTATTTGAGATGTTTTGCAGGTTTAAGGCGATGTAGCAGTTTTAATTGCTGTTTTAAATTCAAACGATGCTGTTTTAAAAATCGATTCTGCTGTTCAGTAGGAGCCGTGTACGTATAAGTAGAAAAAGATGAATAAATAATTTAAATAATTTTATTAATAAATTTTTGATTATGTTGCCAGGAAGACACCAGCTGTTTATTGCTGAAATGTACCACCCATTTAGTAGGATTTTAAATCGCATATCAAATCTTCACGTACAACCTACAGAGACTTTAATTCACTTAATCGACTTTGGTGGATTACAATTGCAACGTTACTTACTCTCTCATATAAACTAAAATTGATTTCATGACAAACTACGTTGTTGTAATAATTTATATGAATAGTCACAACATGTATTCCCGAGAACATAAGAGGAAGGTAAAAAAGAGGTGAATGGGTGATTTAATCTTTAGGACATTGAAGTTGAAGATTAACCGAAACAGTATGGAAAAATTGTCATAAATTTATGATTATTGGTTGTTTGAAGAAGCGATAAAAAACTAAAATTTTTATTTTTATATTTTTAATACTTCAAAAATTATGTTTATCGCAATCATAATTTTACATAAAATTAGAGTACTTTATGATCTTTGGAAATAGATTAAATATATTTTGTTGCTAATACCAAATTTATGGTTGTATGAAGCGGAAATGTTGTAAAAAATGTAATATAATATAATTTTAAGTAATATGAAATGTCAATTTATAGTAAGCTTTAAATATATATAATTCAATCGAGAGTTTTCAGAATTATCATAGTTAGCAGGTATAAGAATGGTTTTTAGTATGTATACAGAAATAAATAAATGTATATGGATATATTAAAATTATTTATTAACTTTTTATTCTAATTACTTATCAATTTCATATTAATTTACTGGCTATATAAAAAATCTAAATCATTTTCTTGAAACTTGATTCATTTACTTATTCCCAGCTTGTGGGTGTAATAGGCATTTGAGCTTGGTGTTAAACACATGGAACATCTATTAAGAAAACAATTTACAATTATCTCAATTTATTTCAACTGTTTATTCTTAATGTTCTTCTCTCTCCTCTCTTCTTCATCTGCGCCCTTGTACCCGATGACCTTCTACAAGCAGATCTCCTACGCCCTGGTCTAGCATGTCACCTGATCTAAGCAGATCCCTAGGTTGAACCACTGAAGATTTCCACCCATACTGAAAATCTTAGCAGTACGGATAGCTTTGTTCCGTGACTAGAGGGAAAAAAAACAAACATCTTTGAGGACCTAGAATCCAGTTTCCTTAACAGTTTGGCTCGTAATACCACGAAGGTGGTGCACGCCACGGTTATATGCTTAGAAATTTCTGAGACACCGCATTTCCAGAGTCATAAAGCCAACCTCGGGTTGTAATCCATCATGCCGCGTGAGGAAATACGAAAACCAGTAGGCCGGGAGGACACACTTCGCTTCTAAACACGACCAGACAGTTGCGATGTACTTCCTCAAAGTAGATTCGTTCAGAGTTACCGCCCACCCCTTTTCCATGAAACGCTCTTTCGAGAAACCTAATTTAAATTGGTAACTTGAATTTTTTTTTAAAAAAAGGTTATATGGTCAACAATTACTTAGTTTTTCCTAACAAATCAATGAAACTGTAGGGTAGACTTGACAGTTTCAATAAAAAAATAAAAGTCACAGGTGGCTTAACAGGTTCCTTTTGGTAAGAATGTACTCTACTGCTATCTGATTAAAGACTAAGCTCTCAAAGTATCATAAGAAGTTGAGATGCCAGGCTGAAGATCATATTATCTATGTGTAGGCTGGAATGAGTCACTCTGCTAATGATATTTTTAAGGACTTGAGGAAATGAAATTAGTATTTATTTTCATCATGAAAAATCTTAAAGGTGTTTAGCTTAGTTACTAAACCAAGATATTACACACAAAATAAGGTTTTTAAAGAAAATAATCTTATAACCCCAAAAGTTGGTGTTCACTATAAGATCAAAATAACCTTAGTTTTTCTAAAGTGGGCATTTGATGTCCACTATTGGTGTTTTCATTTTTGATTTTTTATTGTGAATTTCCTCTATGAATATGTGAATTTTTTTTATAGTCATCATCTGGGAACTAAGGGGTGGATAGTAAGATCAAGGCAATACTTCCAGGCCTATTCCGCCAAAATATACTAAACTTTTACTCAATTCTAGATGATGAATTAGCAGAGACGGAGTTAAAGACCTCTTGAAGTATTCAAACATGAAATAGTTGCGTTAAAATGCGTGAGCAGTATTCCTGAAGCATGAGATTTGGGCAAATCTTTAACAAGATGGATGGATTGGGGCTCTGTTGTACGTATTTATTACTAATGCCTTCAACCAATGGTTAGTTAGAAGTGATATGCCTCGTCCATTGATGATTTAAAGAAGAAAAAAGTATATTACTATAATTTTTTTGTTCCGACATTGATAATTTTTTTCATTTTTCTTTGGTACATTGGTACGACACTGCATTGTTCCTCAGCCTATACTGGTCGGCATTCTATACTGGACCAAACATTTTCCTTAAAAGATAAGTACTTTTATCAAGATTACATAAATTATATTAAATGCTAAAAAAATAACAACTAGAAAAGATAAAATAACATCTTAACGACATTTATTCATAGATAGAATATTCACATTCACACCCCGGACCTCTTCACTATGTTTCTTTAGTCCTGAAGAAAAAAAACAGGATTCCGGATCTCCAGTATTTTCTCAGATGAGGTGTGCCCATTGCCGTATCACAAAAGCCTACACATTTATGTTATATTTGCAAATTTTGTGTATGCCTGCATTTTAATACGTCATTCTGCATCCGGCTCCAGGCCTCAGGTTTTTTTCTGAGTTTTTTAAAGTGAACCATACCTTGCGCTCCCATAAACCGCTACAGTAGTGATTTCAAACCTTTTTTTTCCACCTGAATCTGTTAGGTAGAAATGTGAAAATGACGTAACACTGGCATAACATTTATACAAATACAATATTTCATTACAAAGTAATATGGTTCTGGGTTTTAAAAAAATACTTGTATTGCTTGAAAATTTAATTTCTTAGTCATTAAATTATTAATTGGAACCTCAAGAAGAGGCTCGCGGAACCTGGTTTAGGAACCACTGTTTTAGGGATTTGGTGACCAAGATATTAAATTCTCTTAAATTTCGAGATAAATATTGAGTCCATTTCTCTTGTTTCTGTTCCGTAAGAGATTGGCAATTCAAAGATTGGATAAACAAGAAGCTGCCATCAAATATCAAGCCAAAAAAAAACAACAACGAATAATGCCTCTCTAAATTTATATACCGGAAACATAAGAGTCACTAGCGAACACGAGGTATACATGCTATATAAAATCATATTTTTATAACTTCAGCCTCATCGGCAAGCTTATCTAATAATTTTATGTTATAGGATTTCATCTTATTATGTCGCTATTAAAATTCTAGAAGATATGATATATTTCTCTTAAATAAGGATTTACTTTCACTGCAATTCTGTTAAGTACGTCAGAAAAGATTAGGTCACATCAAATTGGTATATACCAAAGCCTTAGGACCACTAGATGTCCACGAAGTCACCTGGTGAAACAATTCTTCAATAACTTCACCGCCATCTAATGCTTATCTAATTGTTCCAAGTGATGCGCTATATCATATCATGATGGCTATAAATTCCAAGGAGATTAGTTAGATATCTCTTAAATGAAGATTTGTGTTAACTGAGAGTCTCTGTAAAGCATCAGAAGAGATGAAGTTGTTTTTTATTCTAGTAATCGTCGTAGTATTTATTTCTCATAGTGCATCTTCTACAAGGACATTATGTTGTATGTAATACCCCGCTATGTATGGACATAATATATACACGTGCATGTTTTAAATAGAATAATATAAGTATGGTAAATTACGTAATATTTTTTAAAAATATTTTTAAATTGTTTCTAAGACATCGGATGTGATCCAATAGTATTCAAATTCAATAGTAATACTAGGATATAAAGTGAGTCTGTGCGTTTCCTCCCAAACCTTCAATTACGATAAGTATATATTTTACTATTTCGTGTTTTTTGTTCTTTTTACACTTACCTCTACATACTAGGTCATTCAGTACAATGATATTCACCGTTGGTGTCCGTTAGATAGAAGCTTCATAGTAATAACTCTCCAAAAGAGGATACAATGAATTCAGGTAATGCTTATCGATTGAACAAGACCAATGTTGATAGCTTTGTATTTTGTAATATAACCTGAAGCATATTTTGTTCCTCTTTTTCTTTTGTGATTGAATTTCTATGCTCATCCTTGCTTTCCATACCCTTACTTTTGGTCTGGGTCATCCGTCCCCAAAGTCCCAATTCAGAGACCTTGGAAACATTTATTTAAAACGGAAAGAAGAAATTTAAGTTAAAAAATTACTTTAATCAAGTAATGGCGTGAAGGGTGTCTTCACTTGTCACTCCCCCGAGAAAGAGAGAGAGAGAGAGAGAGAGAGAGAGAGAGAGAGAGAGAGAGAAAGAGACAACCTTTAATTCATACTTGCTTTTTAACAATTTAAATGCTTCCTTCCTATCTTTGAACAATATTTTTTTTAATTTATTTATTTAATGTGATTTACAACTGTACAAGTGAAATAAGTAAATGCAATAAGTAAATATGTTGTATGTTTTATTTACACTGGAAAATCTTAGGAAGGAACTAATTTAAATTAGAAGGTCCTATGGCCATCTTCTTTTCAGACGCCTCGGAAGGTTATCAGGAATTGTTAGTGATGAAAGATTAAGAATTAATGGGTTAGAATGGGTAAGGAGTTTGGAATGAAAAAACGCATATCTGTTTTGGGCCAAATCTGCAACGAATGGGATGTTAAGGTCCTTGTGGATGAGTTTATTTGTAACGTAGTAAGGAGCATCAAGGATTTTACGTACGATTTTTGATTGTAAGGACTGAATGCGGGAGGAATTTTATGGCTTGGTAGAGCCCCAAAGCTCAATTCCATATGCCCAAATTGGTCTGATTATTGTAGTGTATACTAATTTTTTGTAGTGAATGGGAAGTTTAGAGCGTTTGTCAAGTAAGTGTTGTAGCAATCGGAATCTACGAGCAGTTTCTTGTCGGAAGTTTTTTTTTCCAGTCTTGGGCGTGGATTCCAAGTAAGTCTCTTGTCAAGATGGAGTTCTAAGTATCGAATCTGTTCAACAGGCGTTAGTGGAGTGTTTAGAAAGGATGCTGTAGGACAGGATGGTAGAGGTTTAAGACGGAGAGTAAAGGTGATCTAATGCGATTTGTCAGGATTTATTTTGATTCTCCAGTTTTGACACCATTATTCAATAGATGTTATGTGTGTCTGTAGTGTTTGTGATGCATTAGTTGGGTCGTTGTTTACAGACAGTATACATGTGTCATCAGCGTATGTTGTTAGGACTGTGTTAGGGTGGGTTGGAATGTCAGCTGTATAAACCGTATAAAGAATGGGACCTAAGATACTACCTTGAGGAACACCGGCAGACTGAGAAAAGAGAGATGAGTAGGCTAGGTTAAGATTTACCTTAAAGGCTCTATCACAGAGGTAGAAGCGGATTATAAGGAAATATGTAGGGGGGGAGGAATTGACGAAGTTTATAGAGCAAACCTGGATGCCAGACTCGATCAAAAGCTAGTTTAACATCGAGGAAGACTCCCGTGCAGTACAGCGCTCCAATGTGGAAGATATGACATCAACCACTCGATGACTTTGTTGTATGGTAGAATGGGATATTTTAAATCCAAACTGGTGGTCAGAAATAACATGATATTAGTCAAGGATTGGATAGAGGCGTTTTAATAAGAGGTTTTCTAGGAATTTGCCCATAATGGGCAGAAGCGAAATAGGACGGTAGGAAGATGGATATTCAAGTGGCTTGGAGGGTTTGGGAAACATTTTTATTATAGTCATTTTCCAAGTGTAGGGGAAATAGGTTAAATAAATATAATATGAACAATTAATTAAATTAACTTTACAGGAATAAAATATATATTGCTTTCGGCATCCACACCTTGATATTGCTCAAATTGTTGAAATGATTTGCAGATCAAAAGCGATGCAATGCGATGTATTGCTGTGCACTTCACCGACAGTGCTGTTTTGATAATCGATACTGCTGCTTGTATGGAGAAGTTGGGTGTGTATTAGTGTAGAAAGATGATTCACTGGTATATGTATGGTATATGATGAGTATTTGTTTGTTTTTCCAGGAGGTTACCAGCTATTTGGTGTTGAAATGATTGATCCTATTTCACAAATACTTCAGATGTCATTTTGAATATGAATTGACACAACATACAAAGACCTAAAGTCTTTAAATCTTTGATAGTTAATACACTAACACTTTGGTATATTATGCATTGAATATACAAGAATGAGAAAAAAGGAAGTTATGTTATATTTAATTAAATAGGTGTTCTTCTTAAAAGGGTATTCTGTATAATAAGTATAACACCATATGTTAGGCAGTACCGATTCACATCGAGTCTTTAACCGTGGTCCTTAAAGTAACAAAGATCAAGGGCAAGCCGACCGATGGTGAGGTCAAAAACCGTCTACACCCCCAAAACAGGAGTAGCCTATGGAATGGCTAGGAGGAAAGTAGAGAGGAGGAGAATTATTTTAGCGGATACAGCGGAGACAGCGGTCACTCCAGACATCTACAGCGGGGCAAGGCAGAGAAGGAAGATCCGGAGATGTGTACTCCAGTTAACCATAGAACTGCAACCAAGGCTGAACATATAAATAAAATCTTAAGTTGGTATTTTGACTGGAAAAGCGATTAAAATAAGAGTCAATATAAATATGACTGGTCTACATCTGTTATTCTCAATTTATAGCAAATCATATAAACTTAAAGTAAGTTAATAAGTTTGGCATGCTTTCAGAATACCTCAAGTGTAAATATTTGCAAATATAACTTAACGCTAACCTGAGTTCAGTTTATAATTTAGAATCCCTGCACGGCATCTTATTGTCATAGTCTAATAAATTTATGCATACTAAACCATTGGAAAGGAAATTGAATGATTATTTATATACAATTACATCTAGCATACCATAGATTCTAAGAATTGTAAGTCGGTTCCCATCAGATAAATAACTAAAATGCAGTACCACAACAAAGTAGGTAAGTTACTGCTACAACTTGTATTAAGTTGTAGTTACCACATGCAAATTAAAATAGATTTGATGGCAAATTACACTGACAAAATTACCCATAGAAATAGGCCACAAGTATTCCTGAGGACATCATAGTAATGCTAAATGGGGATCCAAGTTCCTCTTCTAATATTCTGAATTAGATGAATATTAGGTAAGAGAGATGCTACTGTACTGTTACGGATCAAGACTGATTTGTATGGTTGGTATAGTTATTCCCTCTCCTACCGCTTTGTGGTGTAGAGATTCCACTTCCATGAGTGAAAGAATACTACTAATGGAGTCTGGCCCAAATGTCTCTTTCTTGAACCAACTCCCTTCTTCTACTCCAATCCATTCCACGCTTCCTGAATGCCTCCTTTACACTGTTCTCCCAGAAGATACAAGGCCTTCCTCTGGGTTTTTCCTTTCCGCGTGGGTAAGTCTTTCTGGATCCATCCTAAGAAGATGTCCAAACCCTATCTTAGGTTGTACTCCTTCAGAATGATCTCAGCTGATCTGACATCGAGATTAGCTCGTATAGTGGCGTTCCGTATCCAATATCCCATGGATCCTCCTCTCAAAACACAGGAGTCAGTTACAAGCCATAGAAATAAGGTTTCTGCAAAAAATATAAAGAAAGGCAAAGTCTTTAGTCAGATTTCTCACCTCTCTTCTTCCAAAAAGAAATTTAAAATTCCCTCTCCATTGCCATTTAAAAAGTTTTCCCTTACCTTCCTAAAGCTGCATTACTGGTATTGAAAACGAGAGGAAGTTAAGAGAGGACCTTAGCGGAAGACGCTCAGACGCTGTCGAAAATTAATAATAAAATACAATATTTTATACGAAATACGAAAGCTTTTTCAATAAACTATTAGTGTTTTTGAACCAAGATGAAATTTTATTGAAATTATTAAAATATTGAATACAGTATCTGAAAATAGCTGAATAGTTTATTACCTATTTTTTTTTATCTTACAGATACAACAGCATTATAAAATTCCCTTTAACAACTTTTATTTTTTATACACTCTGCCAGTTCATTTCTGATATACAGGCGGCTTATCTAATGGATACCACCCTATTCTAACAATGGGGGGAAGGGTCAAAGTTTTCAGCTCGTGAAACCGTCCCAAAAATGATAGTCAACACATCAGGCCAGATTCTAACAGGCTCCGCTGTAGGTCCAAGGTACAGCACAGACCTCCTCCAGCTACAGACGGTTCTTCGTTTCACAACTGGCACTGTCTCAGTTAGGCACGGATGAGCTGCTAGTTAATATAACAAGATTATGTATTCAAAACAATGATACGTACTTTTACCCCCATTCATCATACTACAGAGGAAAACCAGAGGAATAAAAAAGTTTCTTTAATGTTCAAATTTTCTGAATACTGAACATGCTTATATATAATTTTCTTTTAATATTGATCAATCAGTACTTTGATAATTTATATCATTCATGATTAATGTAAGTTTTATAATCCAGAAAAATATTGCAAATACCAGATTCTGTCATCTCAAATACCAGATTCTGTCATCTCAAATATCATTACGTTCAGTCACTTCTTTATAAGAAGAATTAAGTAAAAAATATAATATCTGTGCCTTGCTTTTTTCTGAAGTTTTTCAGTTTACGCCCTCAATGATTAATTGTAAAACAAAAGACATTACCTCTTTTATTTTAGATTTGAGCCGTGGTAATGAGATTGGAGGAGAAATTCGATAGGTGTCTCAGCCGCTCCCTAAATTTGGAGGGTAAGACATTAACGACTTAGGGCGTAAACAAAGCTAACTTTACTGGCCCTCCCTAGGAGCTCTATATCTCGACTCAGCACGCCTTCCAAATACCGGCTAAGGATTTTCCTGACGGCTTAAATATAAATCCCTAGCCGATACCGTCTGCATTAATTCCTTCCATTTTCTCCAGCTCCGAATTTATTAACCGTTTAAATAACCTTAAGGCCGGGCGTAATTTGTATCCAGTTATCGAGGAACTGGGCCAGTTCTACGTCTATGGCTTCGTGATGCCTAGTTCTTAATAGAAAACTTTTACTCTAAAAGATTAATCAATAGAATATGGTACAACAATCATAAAACCAAAAACAATATAGAAAATAGAATATTCAGAGAAATAAAAACAGTCAGACTAACAAAGCAAAATCGATTAATTTTAAAAGTAAAAAACAAAAAGTTTCCATAACACAACTGATCCAATATTACTCACATTTACATTTATTCACAAAAACTCTCAAACGTAATTTTATTCAAAAGAATAATAAGACAAACATATTTAATAAAATAATAATAGATTATATTAATGTAGATTATGATATCATAAATAGTTTTAAAAGTAAAATGGATAGTTTTAAATTACAATATCCCTAATACAATTCTTTACAAAGTGGAAAATTGATCTTTAAAATAAATATAAGTTACATCTAACAAAGAAAATAAACAAAATAGTTAAAGTTAAAATTAATAAACCCTATAATAGGAGGGCGTATAATATAATATAAGAGGGGGGCAGCGGTAGTAGTGTGGTAACGCGCCAGTCTACCAACCCACTGGTTATCAGATCGAATCCCGGTTCCACTCGGGCTTTTTTCAAGCATAAAATAATGCAAAATTCACGTACAACCTCCCCCGGGCATTTATGGGGCCCGTTTGCGAATGGGTGGCATTAAAAAAAAATAGGCGTAGGAGTGACAAACCCACCCTACGAAAAAAAAACACGTCAAGAAACGGGGGTTGTATTAGGAAATACATCGCGGGAGGACTATGACCTCCATGATCTGTCGCCCATTTAATAATAATAATAGAATGGACTTGAAAAAGGATTTGTACAGAACGTTTATCTCGAGCAATTATATTGCTACAAAAAATAAATTTTCTGAGAGTAAAATTGGATTAAGTGAGTTGTGTTAATAATAAAATAAACCACTCTCGAACAACTATATGATAAATCAGTTATCTAAAAAGGTTCCAGTTAATGATATCGATGAAAAAGGAAAAAGCAAAACATCGAAGAGTGATAATAATAAAAAAAATTTAAATTACAAGTAAAATACATACCAGGCCAAACTGAGAAAATAAAAGAAACGTTAATAGGATATGATCATAAAAATATTAGAACTGGCTTGTACAATAACAATAATTTGCAACGCCAACTCGCTAAGATGAAGGACGAAATACGTAAAACGGAAAAGTTAAATGCTACATATAAGCTAGATTGTAAAAATTATGAAAAAATTTATATTGGAGAGACATCCAAAAAACTATAAACTAGGATCAAGCAACATATCAAAAACTGTAAACATAAAAAAAAAAATTGCTCTACACTGGCTAGCCATAATATGATTTTCCATAAACTATAATTTTAACTTCAAACATCCCACAAAGTGACCTGAAACAAAACACTAAAAACAGAAGGTTTCTTATAAGAATGAAGAAGCAATTCATATAACCAAAAATATTAAAGGCATAGTAAACTATAAAACAGACACAATACATTTAAATTCACATTATGCCGATATCAATAAGTAGATGAAAAAACAACATTGGACATGTAGATATGGACATGTAGATAAGAGTTAATGTCTAATATAGAGCATTGATTTATGCAGATCAGATGTATATATATACAGATATAGATGAATGCACCAATAGTGAAAGACAATAATTTAAACAATGTTTGGTTTAAAACAATTTTAAGTTATTGTCGAGGTGGGTTATTTTCTTGACTATTCTGCTTGTCCAGTAGGCCTCGACAATGCGTGTCCATTAAATAAAAGAAAGGTAGAATACAAGGAAGATGACTAGATGGGTTGAGACCGGGTACTATTCCGATAATCACGAGGGTGGAACGCAGACCCGATGGGTTGCCTCCAGAGTTATTCAGGTAGGTGTATTCGTCCTGCCGGGTACTATCCCGGCAGAGGAGAAGGAAGTATGTAGGCCCGGAGGGTAACTAGTCTCCGGAACTTACGAAGGGATAAGAAGTAGAGGAGAGAGATCATATCAAGGGTGAACAAAAGATAACAACCATTTAGAAATCACGGCTGAATAATAAAATCTATATAACACCAACTTCATCCTTCATTGTTATAGGTTTTATAGTGCATGAATATGGGACAGTGGTCCCGAAACGTTGTACAATTGTCATGAATAAACAATAATTTATTTTAAATGATGGAAGTGATTTAACCTCAAAAAATTTTAAAAGAATTGACTCACCAGACTTCCTAGAGAGATAATCCAGAATAATATATAAATTTGAGAGGTTTGTTGAGGCTCGAGGTGCTGCGCTCTAGTGGATTGTAGTTGAACTCTTTGTTCCTTTCGCAACACTATGATTACATAGATGATATGTTTTGAATATGGAAATATACAGATAATATGTTTAATGGACATTAAAAAAATATGTGTTAAATAGGATTACAACATTTTAAAATTATTTTAGGATTACACATATAACATCCATAAAAATTGTTAACAAGAATAACTTAATTTTAGGATTGTAAAGGTGCATGAGAATGGGACAATTGTTCGGAAACGTTGTGCAATGAAAAATATAGAATATATTCACTTTGGAATTTTTTTCCCTTCAATAATTTTTTAAAAAAAGTGATATCTAGTCTTTATGATAATGAAATCTTACGTTTATAAAAACATTTTTGATCATATTTCAACCGAATGTGTTTCTTTAATTTTTAGTCTATATTAAATATTTAGTAATATGCTTGAACTACGAGCCTGGATTTGAATATAAATGTTTTTGCTTTTCAACTGGTTTTATTGAATAGTATCATATTCTATCTCAGGGCAAAGATAAGAGAGATAGGAAAGTAAGTTCACAAAAACATGAAACATGAAGTGTTGAAAAAATCAATAAAAAAAACGTCGCAGTAGCAGTTTTAATCCACAAAGGCAACATAAATTATCTTTTGTTTGAATAATATCAAATGTATCCAAATTAAAGTCCCAAACGTTCTTTATTTCCTTAAAAGTCCAAAATTTCGGCCAAATCGACTATCTTCTAGGACAAAATATCACAAAACGGCTTTTATTATACATTTATTTTTAAAAATGTTAGCAATAAAAAATATTATTAACAAAATGTCATACCTTAACACCAATTTATACTCACATAAAATATTTTTGCAGGCTATGCTTACCAGATCACTATTTCCAGTCAAAATTACCAAAATCAACACTAGAGAATCATATTAATCTATTATTAAGCTATCCTTAGCTAAAGTCTAACTACCTATTTTGTCACTCTTTCATTAATATGAAAACTTTTAATTATAATACATTTAACACTATTACACTTTGCTATCAATATTCCTTTCACTCAGGTTCTGCGTAACATTTATTTATTTGGTTAAAATTGTTAATAGTTTTATTATTAAAATTATATCAAATTTAAATATAAATAATATAATAAATTTTTACTCATAATTAAAAACCTCTATATAGTGTTGGTTCAGATTTCTAATATCTGTTTTAAAATTCACTGTATAATTAATGTTTTCTGATATGTAAAAAGACTCAAGTACTTTTCGTTTGAATGTATTATTATTGTGTTAATGTAAAATAATTGTATTATCAAAATCAATTATGTGCTTGTTTTTGTCTGCACGTGCACTAGTGCTGATTTATTGGGAGTCTTCTACTTGTTTTTTTATATCATAACTGTGATACATTCTATTATATCATTGTTTTTGTGATTTAATGTCCTTGAGGATGGCCGAATTGGCCGAAATGTTGGACTTTTAAGGAAATAAAGAATGTTTTGAGACTTTAATTTGGATACATTTGATTTTATTTAATGAAATTGAAAAGATAATATCTAAAATAAATGATTCAAAAACACTTTATTGCTTATCATAAAATAATATAACAAAAAAGGGGGAAAAAATATTATTTATTGTCTTTATTTTAATGTTTCATTCTTATCTTTATATAAGAATTATATTAAAAGATCATGAGTTTCGTGGCGTAGGAAACCATTTATACATAGGAGAGAAAGAAACTTCAAAAAATTAATTTTCAGTATTTAGAGAATTTAGCAATTATCGTCTCGATTAAAAAAAAAAAAACAAAGTTTTGAGTTCACACTCTCATTTATTTTTCTACCTATTTGTGAGTAGCGAAATAGCTGTTCCTTTTCTTCATTAATTTTTTTTTTAAATATGTTGTTTATTAGTTAGGTTATCGATTTGAGTAATAAATTTAAAACCTTTTTTTTTCTTATCAACGCGTTAAGGTATTTTTTAAATATTTACATAGTGGTTGTGAGGCTTTGATACAATAAATCAAACGCATAAATAGGTATAAAAAACATCTCATCACGCCAATGCATGTCATCTCAGTTTACTCAATAATATATGAGCGAATCATTTTGTCATTTCATGGCTCATATTTCTAAAACCATCGTTTCTTTTAATTATCATTCAGAAACATTAAATTTGTGCCTGAGATTAGCACAATTCGACAGAAGTAACGAAGAACATATTAGCAGAGACTGTTTAGTTTCCTTCTATCGATGTATTGTGCTCGGGTAATTATGGCGTGTTTCGATAGAAGCGCAATTCCGAGTTTCTGTAATGTTCTTGCGATTGATATTATTTTGCTATTGTAATGTTGGGTTTAGCTGTTAAATCTCACATTCCTTGTAACCAAGTTCAATCCCCTTGCCTGCTTTCCACGTTACCGATTTTCACCTCTCAATGTATTTCAAATCATAAGTTAAAAAAATTTAAATCAAATAAATATTCAAAAAATAAAGCAATGCTTTTCTAGCTAACACTTTTACAGGGCTAGTGGAGTTTTCAGAAACATCCATTAATTAAATATTTATGTATTTGTATTATATATTTCTATCCGTTCCTTATGGGGGCTGACCTATTGTTATGGGGAATGAATTATATGTCTCTTAATTTATAGTTGGATAACACAGTCCCCCCCCTGCTATAGTATGCTGTATATAGATTCTGTATAGTTAATTATTAAATGTGTTTTTTCAAAGGTGTCAAGTTCACCAATATACTTAGCTATGTGCAGGGTATCATGTTGAGATTTAATTGGGTTCATTGCGGCTATTAACAGACGGAGACATATTATAAAATAGAACATATGATCAAAATATATTGAATTATATATGCAATTCAATTGACAATAGTTGATTTTACTCAGTAAATTACCACAGTTTACAATTATTTAATTTGTTTTGCTATTAAAAACTACTTTTGTGATGTGTGTTATGGGCCTCTACTTCTCCTCCTTCAGGTCTAGTATCTTCGATTCTTTCGGCTTCATTATTCCCCCAGAACCTCTGTCTTCCTGTATCTGCTACTTGCTGTTTCACGCTCGAGCCTATGTCTCTGTGTCATCTGCTACCCATTGATTTCTCTGCTAATTTTTTCTACGCTCAGCATGCAACCAGCAGTTCTACTAAAGGTATGCCCAGCTGTCATATCACAAAAGCCTACATCTTCATGTTATACTTCCAATTCATGTATATTTTTATACCTGCATATTTATGAGCCGGCAACTACATTATACAGTATTACTAATACCTGGAATTTTTAATAATAATAATTGAGTAATTACAAAACAAATTTCAAAGGAAGCTCCATTAAACTTAGAAAATAACTTTTTCTAAAGTGAATCCATACCTTCCGCTTCCACAAACTTCTACAGCAATGGGTTCCAACTTATATTTTGCCACCTGAATCCGTCTGGTAGAAACTGAACAGAAGAAAGTATATTTCGTAATATAGTATTCGTTTTTAAAAATATTTGTGTTGCTTGAAAATTTTATTTCTTGATTCTTAAATTATTTTTTGGAGACCCAAGAACAAGCTCTCGGAACCTGGGTTAGGAACCACTGTTTTTGGGATTTAGTGACTAATAATTTTAAACATTGGAATTTTTCTCTAAAATTACGAGATAAATATTGGGTCCAGTCCTCTTGTTTCTGTTCCATAAGAAGATTATCAATTTAAAGATTGCATAAAGTGGAAGCTGGAATAAAATATCAAGCCTAAAAAAAAACAGAAACGAATAATACCTCACAAAATTAATATACCAGAAACATCAGAGAGTCACAAGGGAATCCGAAGGTGTACGTGTTTTGAAATCATTTTATAACTTCAGCCTCATCGGAAATCTTACCTAATAATTCCATGTACTAGAATTACATCTTATCATATCGCCATTAAAACCCTAGAAGATATGATATATTTATTTTAATAAAAGATTTGCTTTGAAGTGATTAGAACTGTTTCTTCCCTTCATTTTTTTTCTGGTTTTCAGGTATTTTTGAATTTATTAAACCAATTACATAAAAAATTAGGAGAAACCTTATGTGAGCAGAAAAAAAAACCGGAGTTCTGCTAATCGTGGTTTTTACTTTATAAATTTGAAACATGTGGACCTACCTATTTATCGTCAATACACAAGAACGGTGACAGGAAAGTGTGCAGGAACTATCAAAGTATCTTGAAAATCTATGATATGGTTTTCGGAGTAAAATATTTGACTGGAAGATGAGCCGATATTTGGATCAAATCGTGAGATGAGAGAAAGAGAACGATGTGCTGGGAAGAAGAAAGCATTTTTGCAGAAGAGTTATAGACAAAAAGGTCTACACTGATGTCAGAGAATTGTGTTGTTATGTAGGAGAATAAGAAACGAGGTAAAGATTGAGGGGAAATATTGCATCAGTAAGAAAGGAAGGGAAGTCATCGGACTGCCAGCACGTGACCTTACCTCCGCTGAACCAGACGTTCTTGATCATCGTCACTTTCTGCTTCTGCAGAAGCATAGCTTCATTTCTTTAACCTCCTCGATTAGTCCCTTTAAGAGGTGAATCATTGAGCCAAGTTCATTACCTTTTAATGTACTGGACCCTAAATCACATTCAGCACAGGTCCATTTTTTAATAATATCAGGGTCTCATCTTTCAAGTTTGATGCATTTAATATGATATACATTTTGAAAATTTGTACATGAAATTTTCAGTTTATCTTCTCTACTTTCATCCTTAACAATCCCTGATAATCCTCCGAGGCGTCTGAAAAGAAGATGGCCACGGGACCTTCTAGTTTAAATTAATGTTTGAAGTACCACCAATGGGTGGTTCCTTCCCAAGATTTTCAAGTGTATATGAAACATACAACATATTTACTTATTGTATTATTTTGTACAGTTGTAAATTACAATAAATAAATAATAAAAAATAATAAAAAAAATCTTCTCTCGAAATTGATTTATTGCAGCTCTTACAAATCACCATCTTGATGATTAAACTGATGCTCTATATTATATCATCCTGGCTATAAATTCCAAGGAGATTAGTTAGATATCTCTTAAATGAGGATTTGTGTTAACTGAGAGTCTCTATAAAGCAACAGAAGAGATGAAGTTGTTTTTTATTCTAGTAATCGTCGTAGTATTTATTTCTCATAGTGTATCTTCTGCAGGGATATTATGGTGTATGTAATACCCTGCTATGTATGTATATGATGTATACATGTGTGTGATTTAAATAGAATAATACGCGTTTAGTAAATTACATAATATTTTTTTATATTCATAAAACACCGGATATGCCCAATTCAATAGTACTACTAGGGTATGAAGTGAGTCCGTTTGTTTCCTCTATTAATATTTAAATATCTATTGCAAGCAAAATAAACTGTTTGTTAAATATATAACATTTAAAAAAGTATATACCAACATACCGAACTTTTAGTTACGATAAGTATATATTTTATTATTTCATATTTGTGTTCTTCTTACTCTTACCACCATCCATAAAGGACATCTCTGTATAACGGATTAAATGATCTCTGAAATAACTTTCCAAAAATGGATATAATGATTTCAGGTTGGATACTTATCGATTGAACAAAACCAATGTTGAAAGCATTATATTTTATAATATAATCTAAAGCATATTTTGTTCATATTTTTCTTTTGTACCTGAATTTCTTTGCTTATCCTCACTTTCCATACCCTTAACAGGCTTACTTTTGTTCTGGGGCATCCGTCCCCTTAATCCCAACTTAGTGACGGTCTTATTTCACCTTTGAAACATTTAATTAAAACGGAAAGAAGAGACTTAAGTTAAAAAATTAGTTTGATCGAGTAACGGCGGGAAAGCTACCCTCTCTTACCCCCTAGGGTGAGAGAGCACTTTGCATAGTTTTCGGCAACTGTACCTTTCTTAACATCGAGGAAGACTCCGCGCTCCAATGTGGAAGATATAACATCAACCACTCGATGGCTCTGTTGTATGGTAGAATGAGATGTTTTAAATCCAAACTGGTGATCATAAATAACATGATATTAGTCAAGGATTGGATAGAGGCGTTTTAATAAGAGTTTTTCTAGGAATTTGCTCATAATGGGCAGGAGTGAAATAGGACGATAGGAAGATGGATATTCAAGTGGCTTGCAGGGTTTGGGAAAAATTTTTATTATAGACATTTTCCAAGTGTAGGGGAAATAGGTTAAATAATTATAATGTGAACAATTAACTAAATTAACTTTGCAGGAATAAAATATATATTGTTTTCGGCATCCACACCTTGATATTGCTCAAATTGTTGAAATGATTTGCAGATCTAAAGCGATGCAACGAGAAGTTTTGCTGTCCACTTCACCGACAATGCTGTTTTGATAATCGATACTGCTGCTTGTTTGGAGAAGTTGGGTGTGTATTAGTGTAGAATGATGATTCACTGGTATAAATTGTTTTATTAATGAATATTTGTTTGTGTGGGCAGGAGGTTACCAGCTATTTGGTGCTGAAATGATTGATCCTATTTCACAAAGACTTCAGATGTCATTTCGAATATGAATTGACACAACATACAAAGACCTGAAGTCTTTAAATCTATGATAGTTAATACACTAACACTTTGATATATTATGCATTGAATATACAAGAATGAGAAAAAAGGAAGTTATGTTATATTTAATTAAATAGGTGTTAAGGGTATTCTTCCAGAAATACCATATGTTAGGCAGTACCGAGTTACATCGAGTCTTTTAACCGTGGTCCTTAAAGTAACAAAGATCAAGGACAAGCCGACCGATGGTGAGGTCAAAAACCGTATACACCCCCAAAACAGGAGTAGCCTATAGAATGGCTAGGAGGAAAGTATAATAAGTACAGGTATAAATAGTTTTATTAATGAGTATTTGTTTGTGTGGGCAGGAGGTTACCGGGCATTTGGTGCTGAAATGTATGATCCGACTTCAGAAGTCATTTGAAATATGAATTGACACAACATACAGAGAACTGAAATCTTTCAATCTGTGATAGTTAATACACTAGCAGTTTAATTTGCTAGCATGAAAAAAAAGTTAAGTTTATTTAATTAAATAGGTTTTAAGGGTGTTCTTTCTTAAACACCATATTTTAGGCAGCAGCAAGTTATTTCGAGCCTTTGATGGTGAGGTAAAAAACCGTTTCCACCCTCCAAAAACAAGAGTAGCCAATGAGATGGCTAGGAGGATAGTAGAGGGGAGGAGAATAATTTCATCGAGCAGAGGAGTTGAAAAAAGGCACACATTAGGGAAGACAGTAGTATAGTCGAGGAGAGTGCCAGGGGATATTGATAGTAAGACTTCAACCAGAGACAGCAGTCACTCCAGAGATCTCCAGTGGAACAAAGCAGAGAAGGAAGATCAGAAAGCATGTACTCCAGTAGAGCAATGAACTGCATGAACACCACCAAGGCCGAATACATCAGTAAAATCTTAAGTTGGTATTTGAATGGAAAAAGCTATTACAATTAGAGTAAATATAAATATGAATGACCTCATTCTCACTTCATATCATATCAATTGAACTTAAATTATGCCAATATGTTATTCATGTTCTCTCTTATTTCTCGATTGTAAATATATGCAAATATAACTTAATGTTTACCTGACTTCTGTTTATAATTTACAATCCCTGCAAGGCATCTCATTATCATAGCCCAAAAAATTGAACACGAAACCATTGGAAATGAAATTCAATGATTAGTTATATACAATTACATTTACCATTCCATAGTTTTACTATCTAGTTTGGTTTAAATGTATAGTAATACACATATATGAATCGTAAGTCGTTTCTTATTAGAAACTGATAGAGATATATACTAAAAATAGAAATAGAAATGCATTGATGAATAAATAAAATGCAATTTGTGAAACCCCATCTGCCTTAGAAACAATGTTATCGCATCAGCAGAGTAGGTAAGTTACTGCAACATCTTATCGTACTGACAAGTGCAAATTAAAATAAATTTGATGGCAAATTACGCTGACACAATTATCCGTTGAAATAGGTCACAAATATTCAGAGGACATCAGGATAATGCTAAAAAGAATGGTGATCCGAGTTCTCCTCTTCTAATATTCTGAATTAGATGAATGTTAGGAATTGGAGAATCTATGGCCCTTTTTCAGGCCAGATGTATATGGTACTGTAAGGCTAAAGATCAAAGATGAAGGGGGTGATCAGATGGTTGTCAGTGTGTGTTTCAAAGAAACCGTATCAAGAAATAAAGATAACTGGAACTTATTCACTTGTTTGCTGGTTATATAATTTACCCTCTTAAGTTTCTTATCATTACTATAACTTTGTGATATTCGTTTTTTGGTATATATCTGTGTCGTGCTCCACAGAGCAGCGGTTCCCAAACTTTTTTCACCGCGCTATACTATTTTTATTAGGTAACCATTAATAAAAGATGATCATTTAATATTATTGTGGGACTGCAGTTCTACAAGAACCCGGGCCTCCTCCACCACAACCAACAATCTCAACAATCTCTTGCTCTATCTTTAAACATTCACCCACCTTAAATCCTCCGCCACATCGGCCAGCCATCTGATCCGGAGAGGTTCTATTTTTCGTTTTCAATCCGGTTTTCCAAATAGAATCTTCTTGGGTATCCTTTGATCGGAATGTTCTATCCATATTCTCTCTTCATGTCCTATCCATCTTTTTCGAGCTCTTCTAACTAATTCCACAATGTTGAGTTCCCCAAACAACCTCCTTCCTTGTCCTCCAAATCCCATTCTCAGAGGCTCCACCCTTTATCATTTTCAATACCTTTCCCTCTTAGAAGTTGAGCATCCGCTCCACTTTCCTTGTCAAGAACCATGTTTTACAAACATACACACTGTCCTTACGCTGGTTTTGTAGAAGACCATTTTCATTCTTTTAGATAAAGAAGCCCCCTTTGGACCTAAGAACTTAAAGTTGGATTTAAAGAATGATAAGTAGAAATTTTCACATTAGCAAAAAAATACAATAAAACTGTGGACAATGTCAGGACCTTCTTAAGGTTTTGCAAACCTTTAAAACTCTACGGAATTGATTTGAGGGCTGAAAATGTCTACATTATTTAAAGTCCCTGTTGGAGTGATTAGAACTGATTCTTTCCTTCATTTTTTTCTGATTTTCAGGTATTTATGAATTTATTAAATCAATTACATACAAAAGTAGGAAAAAAAGAGCGGAGTTCTGCTATTCGCGGTTTTTATTTTATAAATTAGAAACATGTGGGCCTACCTCAATACACAAGAACGGTGACAGGAAAGTGTGCAGGAACTCTCAAAGAATCTTTGTGCAAAGTAGTGCAATACGGATTTTGCAACCAGTCCTGTAGAGTATTGAGACTTCTACCGAGTGCCGAATCTTCGCAGTTACGCCACTATAACTGTGAAGATTCAGCACTTATGACTATCATACAAGTTATGACTAACATACGCTTTAGGAATCGAACTCCCGTTAGAACTCAAAGGTGTAAGTGGTTAGATGGATTTCTCGTGGAGTTAACACCACCTGAGCAGGCTCAGATAGAAAAATTAATACAGAAAATCGCTAGAGAATGGATTTATTTGGATTTGTAATTGAAAGGATTGGCGCACGCCGGCTAAGATGATACAGGCATGTGAAAAGAATGTCTGCCAAATGTCGACCAAACCGAGTCCTGGATTGGGTTCTCCTCGGAAAAGAAAAGACACAAACGACCCAAAAACGGGTAGATTCGTGGAGTCAATGAGGATATGGAAAGCC
Organism: Halyomorpha halys; assembly: GCF_000696795.3. NCBI lineage: Eukaryota > Metazoa > Arthropoda > Insecta > Hemiptera > Pentatomidae > Halyomorpha > Halyomorpha halys. The sequence continues at coordinate 319,431 of NW_027114997.1, forward strand.
AAGTTCTACAGGAGGATGAATAGTTATATCGAAGAGCTTGGAGCTCTACGCTAATGAAGGCATACTTTGTTGAAACGCCTATAAAGGAAAGTAAGTAAATTGATCTAAAACATTTTATAAAACACTCCTTGTGGTTATTTCGTTTTCATTGCTAATAGAAGTATTTTATCCTTCAGAAATATCTAAGACATTCAGAGACTTATGACCCGCGAAACACCTTTGTAAGAACTAATGACATGTCATTTAAAAATCTATTCTATTCCTTTTGTAGAAATATAAAATCGTAAGCCCTCGTTACATATTTTCCTGGTCTTGAAAATTCATAATGACACCTTATCTCAAAAAGCCAGCATAATGCCTGTTCTGCTATAGCCCTAACCTCTTCCTACGCATGACTCGAAAATTCTGGAAAAACTTATTCTGATAAGCATTTATCCCATACTAAATTATGATCCTTGATCACCAATTTGGATTCCAAATGCTACAAACCATTATCCAGAAGTGTCTTCGTATGGTAAACGTTGTCTCCTCTGCGTTGAAGCGCGAAATGCCCAGAAGTCTTTCCCAATGTGTAACACGCTTTTGTTCATCCAGGATTCCTTGAAAAACTCAGTGAAAAAGCCTTTCAATCTATTCATCATACAATTCTCCCCCCTAAGCTATACAGCAGTTCTCTATTCAATAGAGCCTTAATCTAGTTCCACTCCTTCTTGACTCAACGTTTCCAAACTTTAGTAATTCCCAACTAACCTTTGTCATCATCTCTACTTCTCTCGCGAGCTTTTCCTATGAGTTCTTTTCTCTTACCCACTTTATTTTCAACCTATATCAATCACCTGCTGAACTTTATTCACTATTCCCAACATCATTTGTAAGCAGGTAACTTGCAAATGTACATCCATCAACTTTCCAATATCCTCGAGAAGCCTCCTCGTAAGCTTCAGGATGATTAGAAAGTACTAATCGCTAGGCTCCAGATATGGGTTAAGTAAAACTCTTCTTGTCTGTAATCCATTACTTTTCTAAAACAACATTTCTATTCAGTAAAAATACTTGTAAAAATCTTGGAGTTACATTCGATGAAAACCTGTCTTGGAGTTAGGTATTATTGAGAAAATAGTTCCCAAACTGGCCAAAGTCTATCTCTTATGGGTAATGTCCCATTATCTTCCAAGATTCCATGATTTATTTTCTTGAAGTACCCAACATCTTCTAGTATCCTCTCCCTCTCTCTCTCTCCCCCCCCCACTTTGGCTACACATGATTAGTGTAGTAGAGTATTAATTCGAATTTCGAGCAAGCTTTATCATAAATTCCGACGAAAATACTCTCTTGGTGTCTTATTATTCTATATTTACAATGTACATTAACATGCTCCCTTATGTCAAACATTTTTACAATGTACTTAGCCCTTACATTACTTACTCATAAAGTATATAAATATATTATAGTGTATATAACGCTATTATACAGGGTGTTTCAGGATTCAGTGGCCAAACTGAAAATTTGAACTAAGGACCTCAAAACAAGAAAAACATTTACTCTGAACATACCGCAAACGTTTTGCTTAGGAGATATTCATGACCAAAGATCAACCTATGAAAACGAACAACCCCCCATCAAGCACCAATGATATAAAGTCATTATGTTTTTTTCTGTTGTTTAACCTACGAGTTAATTTTTGTAATAAATATAAGTTTGCTTAAATTCCCTTTCCTTTCTAGTTTATTTTTGTATATTTTGTTTTACAGTTCACTATGTTTAATTATTTAAAATTCAATAATAACGAAATTCAGCAGTTCTTTTCTTTTATTTCCACTATTCTTCAAGATTGGGCTAGTAAAGGTTCCTTTTGTACCCCTACTCGCCATAACACTTGCTTGGTTCTGATTGTATACTTAACTCTTAGTGCAGAAAATTGAAAATCCTTCGTTTCACATCAAACTTCCAAAGCTTTGAACCGTTGGATATATTGGATAAACGAAAAGAAGAATAATCTCGAAATATCTACCAGTAAACTAACATATAAAGAAGAAGCCTAATCAAAAACATTTAGAAGCCATGTTTATAAAATACAAGTATATCTGACATTATTAAAAAATACAGCTTTGGAAGAAAAATTAATAGGGTAGTGAAAAGTATGTGTATTCATTACAGCCGGCAACACTGGAGTTGGTGGAGGGATTGCAATAAATAGTGGGGATATCGAACTTCTTTCGGCATCTTATGAAGGGGTTACAATAAATATTGGGGATATCTAACTTCTTTCGACGTCTTATGAAGGGGTTGCAATAAATATTGGGGATATCTAACTCCTTTCGGCGTTTTATGAAGGGGTTGCAATAAATATTGGGGATATCTAACTCCTTTTGGCGTCTTATGAAGGGATTGCAATAAATATTGGGGATATATAACTCCTTTCGGCATCTTATGAAGGGGTTACAATAAATATTGGAGATATCTAATTCCTTTCGACGTCTTATAAAGTGATTGTAATAATTATTGGACATATCTATTTTCTTCCGACGTCATATGAAATATTTACTTGCAAATATTTATTTGCAAATGTTGGGAGATCAATAATGCAAAATTGTAGTTTACCAGTTCTCCGTCTATCACAAAAAGTTATATGATTATTAGACTTTTTTTTTAATTATTGAAATTAAATCCAAGCTTTTAGTTCTAAAGGGCGAAGTATGACAAAATAAATTTATGTAACATTATGATAACTTAGCTTCTAATTATTACAATTTGGCCTCAAACTATAACATTGTAACACAAGATCATGCAATTTCAGTCGTTTTAAAATTTTTATTAATTCATCTACGATTAAAACCGACAGTAAAACAATGTTTCATAATGTTTAAAAAAAAATTAATACAAATCGCATAGAAAAATTTTCCATTTTTTTTTATATCATGTTGGTTCTTCTCAAAATATTTTGGCTATTATACAATTAAATCCTTCTACACGTCTCGTCATAAGTATTACGAGTACTGTATAGCCTCTCTCCCGTGTCTCTTAGTAATCTCAATAGAAAATTTATAAATACAGGCTTAATAGTTTTTAAAATGACTTACTAAATTGAATAAATAATAAATCAAAGGTAAAATAAATAAATATTATATTGAGAAACAGAGAAAATGAGAAGCAGATGAAAATGCTGATCTAAACAGTCATTTTGAGACTTCCCTACAGTATAATTATAAGACTGAAGGGTTATAAATATTGGGGATAATAGGATATTTAGGATATTGGCAAAAGATTTGTCTATTAGAGGATAAGTAGAGATAGCACATATCTCGTCAAGATGTCAAGAGATAGCACATATCTCGTCAAGTTTATAATCAACCTGATTTTTCCATTCACTCCATAGTAAAATAAAATAAATTTAAGAATTTGGAGAGATATTAAATTAAGAATTATGACTAAAAAATGAAAAGTTCTTACCAAAGTTATGAAGATGTTAACTTGAGTGATTTTTACATTCAAAGTAAAGCAGGTACGAAAGGAAATTCAATCCAAAACCACCAAATCCACTGAAATTCAAATTGTTCCATTCCAAATCATCGGAACTGTGTTGAGAAAACTATATTTGGCACATAAGTAATTTTTGCAAAATTTATTTTTTAACAAATTTTAATGATAAAAAAAGTAATAGAATATTCGTTTTTGTTTGACAATTTTAAAATGTCAATTTACATTTAAACTAACTTTAACATTGTATATTACATATATATGTATATATATAATATATAATAATAAACTGGTATGGTGAGACTTATTGTAGTGAGCAATTTATAATTCATTTAACAACAATAAATGAAAATAAACAACAAAAAGTTGATTTTTAAAGAATTACAACTTATGCCAGTAAAAGTATTAATTAATCTATCTGAATTTTTTTTTCTAAATACTAACATATGGTTTGTAATTACATAAGAGGATAACTTAAAATTAATGTCACTTATCATTAATAAATATATAAAATAAATATTCATTAATAATCAGCGTAACTAAATTACAATTAAGGAATAACTTAACAGTTTGATCTTTAATTATTTAAATGAGCGTAAACAATTCTTATTCAATGCTTTATATAGTTCATATTCCATTATATTATAGGAAAGAAGTCAGATTATTATTTTGGACAAATGAACACAATAAATAGCTTTATAGAGAAATAGAGGAGCATTTTGTACACAATTAATTTTTTTTTTTTCAAATTGTGGATTTTTACATATTGGCTCCAAGTCATTCAAATTACATTTACAGTTTGTAGGATGTTTCTGAACAATTTCAAGAAAAATATAGTGATTATTTATATAGGAATAAGCAATTTTTAAAATTACAACAGAAGGAAAGATTGGTAGTAACATTTGTTTTTTTTATTGATGGTGTAATTAAAACCATTATAAGACCAGTTTTAATACTTTCTTCTGCATGGAATAATGTTATCGATTTATCTTTTCTTAAACCACATTCAAATCAGGCGGACCCTACAACCTTAATTTCATTAATACAGTCTATGAAAGTTTGTTTCTAAATTACATTATATACTAAAGACATTCATTCTAAATGTACATATACATTTTTTTTTTTAATCGCGCTGAATTTACAAATGCTATATACATATTTATAACTTAGAGTGATGGTAACTTTTGATGTCATTCTGAACTGGATGTTTTCATCATTGGCGTTAATAATACTTTCAGAAGCCTGACTACAGGAGCTTCGAGCATGAGTGACAAGAAGAAGGAGATGAGGAATGATGCCACAATATTGCCGAAGTACAGGATAAACTAGAGAGTAAAACAAATATATTATTTCTGCAGACACATTTCTAATAAAAAATAATTAAGATTATTAATTCTTAATTTCAACAATGTGGTTTATTAACTCTGAAAGAAATTTATTATAAGAAGAAAATATAGTTCTATACTTTTTTCTGAGACCATACGATCAAAACTTTTTTGTATGAAATATTAATATATTGGGGTCACATACCAAGTGATAAGAAATTTTCACCAAATTTATGTATACTTTATAATTTGAACATTTCTATTCATTATTATTAGAACAAAAATTGATGATAAGATATGAATTTATGAAGTAGCAGACCCAGGAATGATCGCTAGATTTAGAGATTTAGATAGATTAATTGAATACAATTGAAAGTTTTATGTAAACTATTATATTTAATTATTTACACAATAGATTAATGATTGAATCAATTATATATATTCAGTTTAATGTATATTAGTAAAAATTAGAAATTTTTAATTTCGTCGAACAATGATATTTAAAGGTTTCAGATGACGCTATAAAGGAATATGATTTGCTTTTTTTTTTACATACTTAACCGAAATCCTTAGTATGTTTATTTATTTTTTTTGTGAATAAAAATCATTTAATAGAATCAATAATATATTTTTTTTTTTATTCACGAGAGAAAAGAGAAAGAGAAAGAGACAAATCTATTGATATATAATATATCATATAATGAAAAATGTATATTTTTTGAGCTAAGCCCCAAATATACTTAATTTTGTTAATAACTTTTTTTTTACCGAAAAATCGGAATAGCCTGTGACCTTCCCGGGAAAAAACTGAATATTTTGCAAAAAGACCTAACACTATTATGGTAGCGCATAAAGTATTATTTATATATATTTATAGTTTTATAGAAT
>NW_027114997.1:325395-326871 GCF_000696795.3 Halyomorpha halys
TTAATATCTATTTCAACAAAAAACAAGTATTAAAGAAAAATTAACTATTAAATGTAGAACAAATAATAATATAAAAATTAAAACTCACAACTAAGAGATTATGGAGGTGAAGAGGCCCTTCCATCTGAAAACTAGTCATAACCATAACTACAGGATGTATAAGATAGGCACAGTAAGTTAGCCTGCTAAGGGGCTGCAACAGTCTGCAGGACAGAAGGGAGTTGATGCATCCTAAGCCAAACAAAAAAAAATTTATTATAAAATTTTAGTACATGGATTAATTCTATTTTATTTCATATTAATAAATTTTTTTAATTAATTTTATAACATCGTACGCAATAGTACAAATGGAAAACAAAATCACTCTCGTTATTATTTAGTAATTGGTAAACATAATCAATGTGAAAACAAATAACCGTTTTATGAATTAAATCAAAAATATATCATTTTAGAATTTATTTCAAAAATCATTATGCTATTCTAAGAATTTATGTAAATTAGAGGTTTTGGTGGTTTTATAGGGTAGAGATTTTATGCAGAAGTTGCAACAGGCCCTCTCTTGATTTATTTTTGTAAAATAGTTCCAAATGTGTTTCTGCTGCTCCTGGGACTTTCAACTACGGTTCTGAAATATAAACTTTTATAATATAATACGAAAAATAAAATAAAAAAAGTTGACTAGCAGTTCAATTGTTATCGCTTTCACAATTCACAAAGAGAAGAACTAAAGACAACAAAACAGCTAACGTAATAGTACAAGAGCCCAAAAGGAGAAAAAAGGAAGTTATCTCAACCCAATTTTTGATTACTTTAATGAAGACTATGTATAATTACTGGCCAAACTTGCTGAGTCTGCCAAGTATAAGTGGGGGGAATGAAAAATGGGGGCTGTTTCAAAGTGATAAAAAAAATAATTTTTCATTCGGAGCTCTATATTTTAAAAAGTAGAAACAACACAAGAAAACCTAAGAGAACGTCATTTAAAGAATAGTAAATTTGCTAAAATATGAGCCCTAATGGAGTTATTTACATTAAATATTTTTCGAGATACAGCTTTTTAAAAAGCAACGTTTCAGAAAAATGTTGTTGGGACGTACTGAAAGATCAGTAGTTAGTGAATTAATTTGAAAAATTTATATCTCAAAAACCATTTGACTTACAGATAGTCTATGTCTATTAGCACTCACATTAAAGCTAGTTTAATGAGCTATAAAGTAGTATATGATGTTTATCTTCGTAGGAGTAATAGTTTACATGAAATTTGCTAAAATAAATTGATTTATTGTTGTTCGTACAAATTTTCATTTGCCAAATTTATATTCATATGTGAATATCATAAAAAATACTACCCCTACGAAGATAAGTGTCATAAACTACTTTATAGAAAGTTAAATTTTCTTTATCTTGAGTGTTGGCAGACATATGTGCGTCTTATGGATCTAGAGATATAGTTTTTCAAAAATCAAACATTTTATA
>NW_027114997.1:327186-328895 GCF_000696795.3 Halyomorpha halys
AAATAAATTAACTAACTACTAATCTTTCAGTAGATTTTTAAGAAATTTTGCTTTTTAAAAAGCTATATCTCGAAAACTATTGGACGTAAATAGCTCTTTTAGAACTAATATTTCAGCAAATTTACTCTTCATTAAATAATGTTCTCTTAGATTTTCTAGTGTCGTTAGTTTTTAAGATATAGAGCTCCGAATGAAAAATTAATGTTTTTTTTTAAGTTTTGGAACAGCTGCCATTATTTATGCCCCCTACCTATACTTGGCAGACTCATAAATTTAGACTAGTAATTATACCTAGTTTTCATTAAAGTAATCAAAAATTGGGGTGAGATAACTGCCTTTTTTTCTTCCCGGCTCTTGTACTATTTGATCATTATAGTCCATTATAGAATGATGCCACCCGAACACCAGTTTTTCACGTTCTGAGAAAACTGTTGTTATCAAATGGTTGTTATTACTCCCACCCCAAGCGGCTATTATTTCAATAGCTTCTTAGGCATCTAGTAAAGTCGATTTCAAATCGCTTAGATTATCTGATACAATCTACAGCTAGTCGCTGTTGCGTATAGACGAGAGCTTTTTTATTGGCACTGATATCAAGACCATATTCTGTTCGCCCTTGTGAAAATCTATGAAATTGTATATATTTTTTTAATCAAATATTATTCATAAACAACTTTTTTTTATTAGTTATTAAAGTTTTTTTTTCTTTTGAGAGACTTTTTTTTTCCTTGACATTATTTTATTTTATGAATTTTGTAAAATGATTTTATTTATATTATATATTTATTAGTATTTATATTTGTTCTACAGCAATAAATGCTCATGATGGTATTTCATTTTGATTATTATTATTTCCATAACTTTATATAAATATTATTATTTTCTTTACATGAGCTTCACTCTTTGGTAATTTCGAGGGGGCTCATAAGCATAAATGTTAAATACAATTTAGCTTGGTTCCAATTTCGAGAGTGAATACTGATAAATTAATTCATATGTTATAAATAAAACTAATTCAAGCATAGGTTCACATTATTTTTTTTGTAAACATTGCTAATAAATCCTAGTGTCATATCACATCCAATTAATACTGTAGATCATTAACAAAATATTACTTACCACCATATCCACAGCAGCATGCAACTACTATCCAAGCCAAACTGAATCCCCAAGCAGTGTGACCAAGAGATACATAGAGGGCAGAACCAGTCACTCCGAGATTAGCATCCAGGACGCCGTACACTAGAGCTCCCAACACCAAGAGTGAAATCGACCAACCGATAAGGGCAACACACTAAAATAATATTTAATATTAAATTATAATTAAATAATTATTTTTATAAAATACTATACATATATCATTTGCCATCAGAATCGAGTGAAGATAATCTTGGTGAACATTCTTCCATGATTCCCGATACTGAAAATATTGATTTTAATAGGAAGATTCGATATTTCTGAAATATTAGACAATTCACTCATAGAGAAATAAAAGGTTTTACAGCTGAAATTTTGGACTACACTGCGTCTCCTACTTGAAAAATAATAATTGAAGACAACGAACCTGAAGGTTCAATACCGATACCTACATTCGAGCTCTCTTCACTGACTCCCATAACAACCAAAATACAGAGAATGAATTTAGAGGCTAAAATAAATTAATCCCAAACCAAAATCTATATTTCTAATATAGCCAAAATATATATATA
>NW_027114997.1:333960-335580 GCF_000696795.3 Halyomorpha halys
GTATATACATATGTATATACCTCGTATATTTTTTTAGGGAGCTTTAATGTCAATTAATAGTTTTTTGTACAGAAATATGTGATACAGTCATAATGTACTTGAATATAAAAATGTTTCTCTGGAATATGGTGAGTATAACACCAGTAAAACATTTAAATATAATTAATTATTAGTTTAGCAGATAGAAATTTAGAGATCATATTATTAAGATTTTTTTAAATTTTATTCAATTGGGATTTGTTCGTTGTTTCAGAACGACACATGTATTTAGAAGTTGATATAGAAGTGAGAGTAGAAGCCATATTTTAATCAAGGAATATTCAAATGATCTAATAAAATTATTGATTGGAGGGTTGCTCCATTGTTTGCTCCAATCAGTAATCTACGGTCAACTATCTACACCTCATTATGATCTAATAAAATATTTTTAAAAAAAGAATTAATGTTATTGTTTAAGGAATTTTTCAAAATAACTTAGCAACTAAGTTTTACACGTTATATACTGGTGAGTTATAGTTAATACATGAATGATTGAATAAAATATAACTTTTATTTTATAGATATTGCCTCCTTTGATGATTTTGGATATTGCATGTTACGATTGCTCTGTAAAATGTATATTTTCAATTTAATAAATTATAAATAATTATTACAAATAGTACATTTGCAATCTAATGGATTAAAGTATTAAAATATTTCTCTATATATATTTTAAAGGTTCTCTCTAAAATATGAATAAACAACATTTTTGTAGTCTTTTATTTTTTATATTATGGTTTAGTATAGTTTTATTTTTGGCTGACAGAGCTTTTTTTTCAAATTCGGTATTAAACCCATATTCGGCCGTCGCTTTTTCAACATTCCAATATGTATGATAAAATTTTAATTATAGTCTACTATAGATCAAATATTCAGACATTTAAATATATATTCTGTTGTAATTCAAGAAATAAGGACGATAATAGCCAAGATGGCTGATGTTTTGTTATAAAAAAAAAGTTGATTGAATTCTTGTTAGTATATATTTTCAAATGACATAGAAGACAATTGAGAAAATATTGCGTGTTTTGGTTACGTTCTGCGCAATGTTTAGTTGGAAAAATGGAAAATTTGGCATGTTTCAATAATTATACCTGGAATAATGTTTATACCTGTCACGTAAGAAATACATTTTGAGATTGATAGCAATTTCGTTTGCGATTGTTAAAGAAATCTGAAATCCACTTGTTATCTCACATTACCGTCTAATATTGAATTTTTTTTTTTGGCGGGTCACTGAAGTGGATCTAGGAGGGTGAATTCCGGAGAGCGAATTTGTTGATCGGGTGAATTGAATAATTGAGCAGAAATGAGGTGGAAAAATGGAAGTGAGTGAAACATCGGTATTGGTTGTACAGACCGAAATGGATTGTAAAAAGAAACTGTAGGAGTGAAAAAAAATTGTTTATTATATCCTATTATAGTATATCTTTTTTTTATGATTATACCATGTATGTGTAATGTAAATATGTCCAATTACGGATTGATAAGTAGCTGTGTGAGATGGCAACATAATGTATTTAGGCAGCATAGATGAATAAATAAAGTATTTCTCTAGTATATACACATATATATATATAT
>NW_027114997.1:335630-348055 GCF_000696795.3 Halyomorpha halys
ATGAAATTATAAAAATATAATCTCGGGGTAAAGTAGGTAAGCAATTTTTTTTTAGAAAAGAGCATTTCATATTCGTTTTTAGTGTAGTGAAACTCAATAGAACCACGTAGTCTAAATTAACTAAACGTAGATTTAATATCCTAATTAGGACGATATATTAGTTTCAAATAGAGTTTACAAATTCTCAAATTTTATTTTATATCTCTGGTTCTAATTTGTTTAATTAGCCACGGCTTGTGTGCAGCCTTTGGTGCAGTTTATAGTGTCCTAAACGACTACAAAATTTAATGTAGATTGGCCAAGTAGGGCGAAAATTTTGGAATAAATAAAATTATTTTCCGATTTTTTCGAAAATTCGTATTTAAGGGTTTCATGAGGTGCTAAAAAAGAAAATCAACTTTTTTTATTCCTGAATCTTTTATCACACTTTCATAGGTCAGTCGTTCCGAACTGTTTCGACATAGTATTAATATTGAAGCACAGCGAGTATATATATACATATGACAATATCATAGATAATCAAGATATCTAAAAGAATAGCGAAGCATTGTCGGGTCAGCTAGTGTTTTTATAAATGGTGTATTTAAATCTAAAATGAGGTACAAAAGATAGCTATTGTAATCCTATAAATCAAAATATCTTTAATCAATTGAGTACATTTACTTCGATAGATTATCGTTCGTTTGTATGAAACAAGGACTGAAAACTAAAAAAAAAATGCAACTAAAGAGTTGATATTAGAGTGTGGGAGATTATTGATTCCTAGCATGTCCCACAAGTGGATTTCAGATTTCTTTAACAAACGCAAACTAAATTGCTATCAATCTCAAAATGTATTTCTTACGTGACAGGTATAAACATTATTTCAGGTATAATTATTGAAACATGCCAAATTTATGGCTTAATTTTCCATTTTTCCAACTAAACATTGCGCAGAACGCAACCAAAACACGCAATCTTTTCCCAATTTTCTTCTATGTCATTTGAAAATATATACTAATTGTAATAGGAATTAATTTACAATATAGTGGAAATGGGGAATCGTAAACGGCGCGGAGTAGGTATAATCAACTTTTATTTATAACAAAACATCAACCATTATCATCAACTATTATCGTCCTTATTTCTTCAATTACAAAAGAATATATATATTTGTCTAGATATTTGATCTATAGTAGATTAGTAGATTATAATTAAAATTTTATTATACATATTGAAATACTGAAAAAACGACGGCCGAAATAGTGGTTTATTACTGAATTTGAAAAAATGCTCTGCCAAAAAGTTATCAGCCAGTTGTTGTACGTTAATATCTCAATTTTTCTTAAGACCATCTAAGACCGTTGTCTAATTATTTTTGGTCTGGCTTATTCTAGCAACCATACAGTTAACTGAAAATTTTATAGTATTCACGTCTGAACTGAAAGCTTAAAAATATTATACTAAAAATTCTTTTATTTATATTTTAAATAAAACTGTATTAAACCATGATATAAAAAATAAAAGACTATAAAAATGATCTTGATTCATATTTTTGAGAAAATATTTTTATTTATATATTTTTTTAAGATATATAAATAAAAATATTTTAATACTTTAATACATTATATTTGTAATAATTATTTATAATTTATTAAAGTGAAAATATACATTTTATATAGCAATCGTACATGCAATATCCAAAATCATCAAAGGAGGCAATATCTATAAAAAGTTATATTTTATCCAATCATTCATGCATTAACAATAACTCACCAGTATATAACGTGTAAAACTTTGTTCCTAAGTTATTTTGAAAAATTTCTTAAACAATGACAGTATTTTTTTTTTAAAATATTTTATTAGATCCTTCGAATATTCTTTGATTAAAATATGGCTTTTACTCTCATTGTTATATCCAACTTCTCAAGATATGTGTCGTTCTCAAACAACGAACAAATCCCAATTGAATAAAATTAAAAAAAATCTTAATAATATGATCTCTAAATTTCTATCTGCTAAACTAATAATTAATTATATTTAAATGTTTTACTGGTGTTATACTCACCATATTCCAGAAAAACATTTTTATATTCAAATACATCATGACTTTATCACATATCTCTGTACAAAAAACAATTTTACTGGATTCAGGTCTCAATTAGACGCTACAAAATTATTTCAAATTATTTTTATAATGTTACAGCAGGCTTTAACATAACAAAAATAAAATAAAATATAATATTAAAAAAAAAAAATATTCGAAACTATGTCCCAGAAAAAAAAAATCAACAACGCGTACAAAGTAAAGCTTTGAATAAAAAAAGACATTTTAATAACAATTAATAAATATTATGGGTTTTTTAATATTTTGGCAGCCCTTTTGTTTTAAACATGACCTTATCTACAACTTCCACTCTAATTTCTCTCACAAAATACGACCAGAAAGGAAAAAAAAACAAGTGAGTACTTTTTCACTAAGTGGCTTTAATGGCTAAGTTTTTATATGTTTATATTAACTTTATTTTTTTTTTAAATTTTATTACGATTAATTGTCATCATCCTTATAAAATAATATATAAAAAATAATAACTGGGAACCGATTTTGTATTAAATAAATTTAAACATGTTTTCACTTAATTAATATCAAAAGGTTTTGTTAGAAATTTTAATTATTTCTAGGAACAAATTAACCTTCTATTTCTTTTTTAATTTATTTTAACATCTCAAAAACGTAGCAGGTAGATTGTTGTTCATTAATGCTAGTACTAGTGCGTTTTTCTACAAAAAAAAATTAAGATTCTTAACGATATGGGATTAAAATCTAATTTTAGCTGTTATCCGTGTGTTTTTACCAGAAAAACTCAAATAAATCTACTTTAAAGCTCCCTTAAAAATATAAGAGATACCAAAGTAAAGATGAGAAAATGTCCTATAAATTTAATTGGCTGGATCTGCCAAAAAAGGAAATAAGTGTTCCATGACATTATGGAGAAAATTAAACTTCAATATATATTAAAACTTTTGGATATATGAAGAATGCCATAACTCTTCAATGGATAAGTTGTAACTATCTCAGATCTAAAAAAAAACAAAAAAAAAAACCTCTGGTCATTTATTAAGCTCTAATCGCCATAGATCACTCCTTTATAAACTAAAATCTAATTAACTGCATGAATGTATATAAATGTACAGTTGTATGCATGTGTATATATATATATGGTGAAAACATGGAAACCTTTATTAACCATGCGAGAGAAGCAAAACAAAAAAAAAGAAACACCCCAAATCATATTTAATCATAAATTGTCTACTCTCACATTATGACTCATTTATAGAACATCCTATATATACATTTTTTTTTTATCTTCGCCAAAAAATTAATAAGGAAAGAAATAAAAAAGAATAATCAAAATTATTTATTAACCTGAAATTAATTGTATTATTTTTAAGACCTGCATTAATGCATGTTTACCCTGAATGTTGTTCGGATATTAAAAGTTCATTTTAACTTGTCGTGGTTCTTTATTACTCCAGTGTCACGGCATCTTCTTGGCCACGAAAATTATGCAAATATTTAAAGGGGAGCGCGATGGCACTTTAGTATTGTGTCTTACTCCTAACCGCAAGGTCCCGGGTACAAATCCGGCTGGGCAGACTATTATTATCTGTTACATTGTAGCTATGAGTCAACCCTTTGGGTTGTGAAGCCCTCCTGAGGTCAATCCAGTCTCATTAAGTGGGTACCCTTAATTGAGAAAAAATCTGGCAGTTGAGCATGGTCTTGAAAGATTCACCTCCTTGTATAATCGTTGTTCTATAAACAATGCTTCCTTACAAAGTACTGAACCTTCATGGGTCGTAGGGGTTCACTTCATTATTATTTAAAATTACAAATTCGGCTAAGAGCTAGCCGGAGAACATTCAGAATTAATTTTATTATGGAGATTATTTTTTTTTTAATTTGGTAATTATTTATTTTAAAGTTCCCTGTTATTTTAGAATCGCCCATATAAATAATTCTTGATACATAAAACTTGTTGGGCTTGATAAATACGTCCATTGATATCTACCAGATCGGAGATAAAGTAAACGTATTGTGCACCCCCCAAACTGAGGGAGATGACCACAGGAGAAGAAGCAAGAGCGGGCTTATTGTTCCGCTGGAGGCAGCTGTTCTGCTAAAGCCCAATATACCGGCTGGCATAACTTATATTCTGCCTTGCACCACCTGCCTCCGCGAATAGCCTCCTATCTCAAGCATCTTATTCCTTTTATTCCACCTTCAGCCGAAAGCTCTTCTTCTACAGTCTTAACTTTATTCATCCAACTCGGTTCAGCTGCCGACTTCTACTTAACAACTTTTTTTTTTTTCTCTAAGAGGAGGAGCGAAAATAGAGTTAAAAAGTAGAACCTTGCTTGAACTCTGTCGAGAATGCTATTAAAAGAACATTTAACTTGAATTTTTCCCCAGTAGAAAACGCTTTCTAAATATTTCAGAGAAGAAAACTGTCGCGGTAACGTAATTATACATCGTTTATACCACGTAAATATACACTGATTCGATTCCACTATAGGATACATGAGGCCTTGTATGCCAAAATAGTCAAAGTCAAAACTGGAGTTTTGAGATATTCAACACTTTAGAGGAAGTTCGTTCATTTGCTTCTATTTAATGACATAAAACATCGCTAGTCATCGATTCCAATTGAATTCTTATTTATTTATAATAATATTTATTTTTTTTTTTGTCTTTTCGATTTTATACTTCTGACACATAACTTCTCAATTGAACTTAAACATTAACACTATATACCGATCACTTTGGACACTGTGACGAAAAGTCCCTGGGACAATGCATTGATTTTATTTTTAAATAGTTCAAAATCGTATTATTGGTTATTCCAGACTAAGGATGAAACATTGCATAAGTGTCAATATGTGAATAAATGTATTATTTTAAATTTGTATTATTTTTATATTAACACTTTCTTAACGGAGACATCTATTAAACGAATAAAATCATCTTCATGTGGATAACCGTAAGACAAGAATCTCAGGTACTTCTATTTTGTTAACTAGTTTGAAGTTTGTTGTTCGATTACTTACATGTAAACTTGAAAGACTTGAGGCTTCGTGTTGCAACATTCCAATAATATCGGTACGGTTATATTTAACGTTACGAAACTTCCTGCCCCACAGTCTCTTTTAATAATACCCCAATTATTCCTGCCAAACAGATCTGTGACCTAAAACTACATCTGGACAAACGACTGACTTGGAATTCTCATACTAGGCTGAAAAGACAGGAAGCAGCTCTTCGATCCCGAATATTACAATACTTATTGAATAAGCGGTATAACTTTCAAGTAATAACAAACTAGTAAATATTTATATGATAATAATAAGGCCTATCTGGGCTAGCTGAGTTGAGCTTTGGGGCTCCACTAAATCATCGAATTCCTCTCGTAACTCTTACAATCCAAAATCCTTACTTTGTCACAAATCAAGTTATTCATCAGGACTTCAATGTGCCTTATGTTGCAGATTTGGCCGGAACCAGAAACCAATCTTTCCATGATAAACTTCCCAACCACCCAAACCCACTTGTTTCTAACCTGGCTTCTCCTTCATTACCTGATAATCCTCCTCGGTTTCTGAAAAAAAGATGGCCTAGAGATCTTCACCTCTAGAAATATTATCATGTCACAAATTCACATATATCATTGTATAAATTAATGAATATGGGACAGTGGTCCCGAAACGTTGTACAATGTTATGAATAATTAATAAATATTTCATTCAAAATGGAAGTCATTAACCTCAAAAAATTTTAAATGAATATTATCATGTAATTTTCATTGCATAACTAATCTCAAATTTACTTGTTATACATATTTTTAATACAGTTATAAATATGAATAAATAAATTTAAAAAAAAAGAAGAATGTTATGAAAAAAACAGGATTGAATTTTATATGAAAAGAATTCTCAAGAATTATAGTTTAAAAAAAAAATCAGCATGATACTACTACGGTTTTAACATTGGTAAATGTAATATCCATAAAATATGATATGATTTCAAGATAATGTACTTAATTTATCACCTATCGTGATTTCTGACTTAAGTTCTAATTATTAATTTAAATTGTAACAAAACATAAACTGCTACAACATTGATCAAAGCTTATTACATATAGGTTGCAAAGGAACGATTCTTGATATAGTGAATTTTTAAAGTATTAACGATTTTTTTTTTGCTTCTAACCTTTGACATCCTAATTGAGCACTTAGTTTTATGAAGAAACCATCCTGTGAACAGTCCCGCAATATAGGGGCCAATCCTGGTCCAGGGTTTGTCGTATAGTTGATCGAACAAGATGAAAGGTTCTTTCACGCTAAAGGGAAACAAAATAACGAAAATGTAATAAGAGAATTATTTACAACTTGATAAATAACTTATATATTATTTGTTAAATTACCTGACAACGTGTTCATAGTGAACGGAGATCACAGCACAGGTCACACAGGAACTTATAAGAATCATCACTAAAGAAGAAGCGGCTATCCTGAAAAACCTATTTTAAAACAAACAAAAATAGTTTTAAATCACAGTGAACTATAAAAGAATAACTTTTTTTTTTAGCATTTATTTATTATGTCTAAATATATTCATATAATTTATTTATTATTTCTCTTGAACATATAAAGGATATTCAATACTCGATACCTAGTCCCATTTTCTTGGGAATTTCGAAACATGTCTGGTCTTAGTTATTAAGGCTATTGTGATTAAAGTTTCATTGATAGTAAAGTAATTTTTGAAGCGACTTTTATTCTTCTCCAGCGCACTCTGGAATTTTTAAAAAACATCTTTTCAAAGCAGAATCCACTTATTTTAAAACAATCTTGTATTAGTGATTTTCCGATCCTAACAGCGTAAATTGTCGTAAATTCCAAACAATTCATTTCAATCATGTAAAGGGCCACAAAAAAAAAAAAAAAAAAAAAAAAAGAAGTTACTTTTTCAGAATTTTTGAAATTTATTTTTTATTGAAAATTAACACTTTATAAACAAATCAAGAAACGAAACTGATAAGAATTATTACGTCCTTGTAAGTGTAAGTTTTTAATAAATGATTTATTCTAAAGTTTTATTAAAATTTGCTAAAAAAAAAAATCTGAAATTTTAGTCAATATAATAGTCAATAATATAATAATACGATTACGTTAATCCACAAAACAGATCGATGTGCAGTTGTTTAATTACTGAATATGGATAAATAGAATCCAAAATACACGATGTAATTATCGTTTATTTACAGATAAACAATGTATAAAAAACAAAACAAAAGGAATATCACTTCAAATTGCTGAGATCAGTAATAAATTCGAAAATATTTGGTAAAAGTAAACATGTGAAATATTTTTTCGTTAAATATGCCTAATTAATTAGTTAAATAAATATAGGTTTTGCTGTGGAAATAAAATATTATATTGAATCTTACATTCAATTATAATATTGAGTATGAAAACTAAATTCTCAACTTGCAAGCCTCAGCGCTTTAAAATGCACAGTCCATTAAAAATCATAAATCTGATATCCTCGTTTTTTTTCTATTGTAATTCTTAGAGCTACGCGCAGCAAAAAAAGATCATTAAATACACAAAGAAAAAATAGAAGCGAAATAATTAACACAATAATAAATACCTCGATGACAACAGCAATAATAATGTTCCCAACAAGTAAAACTGGGTATCGTTTGCTAGATACCAACTCCACAGCATGCACTGGAACAATTAAGTATCAGTTTATGGCTTTGTTTTAAAAAGGTATTAAAATGATGCTGTATAGTGTTGTGCATATTCATTACCATCTCACTCCTTGGGTACAGACTGTTGATATAAAGCATGTTCCTCCACCAATATTTGTCGCAGTTGACGTTGTCCAAGCTGATCGGTTCGAAGACTGAGTTGTTCTTGAGCCACTTCATGGCCAGCCCAGCGCAACCCAGGACGAACATGTAAGCTGGGGTCAGCCTTCGAAACAAGCATAACAATTACGCATCACATTTAATATAAAATTTAGGTATATCATTACTTCATATAATAGTGAATGACCTGATGAATCTGTATCCTAGGAATGTGAAGAACTTCGTCATGATATCTCTGAACTCGATCGACAAAGGTTTTAAAGTACGAGGAGTCCTGAGAGCTGCATCACTATCTGGTTTTGCAGAGCTTTTGAAGAACAAGTAGGCAACCAGCAAACCACTGGAAAATTGTTATTATTGATAAACAATATTTAAAAACAGTCATAAATATTTTTGTATTTTGATCACTTAAAAACTAAATAGTATTTATTAAATAAAACCAAAAATTGTATCCAATTCTGTCTCAACACTTTATTTTTCACTAGTCCAACGTTTCGGCCATTCCAGCCATCTTCAAGGACATCTTCAATACAAAACTCCTCCTCACATTAATTCACAATTTCTATTGCAGGCTATTCTGCCCAGGTCATTTTCTTCATTCTAATTTCAAACCTATTTATTTAAAATTTAAAACCATTAACATTTATTTTTCTCTATAAAATTATCAACAATATAAAATACACCACCATATAACGTTTATATATAACGTTATACCACCATATAAACATATATAGTTTGTTATATAGTGGTGTATTTTATATTGTTGATAATTTTATAGTCTATAATATAGAAATTGTGAATTAATGTGAGGAGGAGTTTTGTATTGAAGATGTCCTTGAAGATGGCTGGAATGGCCGAAACGTTGGACTAGTGAAAAATAAATTGTTGAGACAGAATTGGACACAATTTTTGGTTTTATTTAATAAATAATTACCTTGTCTCAAAAAATTTTGAAATAATATAATTTAACTAAATAGTATGTTATAGTTCCATGATCTAAAAATAAAAATATATTTTTCCAGTAGTAAATCTATGATTTCCTGCCCAACAGTATCCTTTAACAATACCCCACTTATTGCTGTTGAACAGATCTGCTACCTAGGACTACATCTAGACAAACCACTAACTTGAAATCATATACAAGACTAAAAAGACTGGAAACAGAACATCGATTGTAACTATTACAACACTTACTTGACAAACGATTTAAACTTCCTATCAATTCGAAAAGACACATTTACAAGACCATTATAAAGCTTGTTTGCTTCACTTAAATCATCGAAATCCTCTCGTATCCTTAAAATCAAAATTCTTCGTAAGATCCTCAATGCTCCTCACTTTTTCCAAAAAAAAACAAAACCATAAGGATTGCATATCGCAGATTCGGCCAGAACTAGATACCAATCCTTCCATGATAATTTCTTTAACCATCCAAATCCACTTTTCTCTAACCTTCCTTCCTCTTCAATACCGGATAATGCTCCTAGATCACTGAAAATAATATGCTTCTAGACCTTCTAGTATAGAATTGTTATTGGAGTTCTGCCAATTGAGACTATTCAAAAGATTTTATCATATAGAGAGAGAAATACTTTATTTATCAATGCTGCCTAAATACATAAGGTTGCTATCTCACACAGCATACTTATCAATCCGTAATCGGACATATATAAATTACACATACATGGCATAATCAGAAAAAAAGAGATACAATAATAGGATATAATAAACAATTTTTTTCACCCCTACAGTTTCCTTTTACAATCCATTTCGGTCTGTACAACAAATACAAATGTTTCATTCATTCCTATTTTTCTTTCTCATTTCTGCTCCTCCAATTTCACCCTTTCAAAATAATTCAATTCACCCGATGAACAAATTCGCTCTCCGAAATTAACCCTCCAAGATCCTCTTCAGTGACCCACTAAACAAATTCAATATTAGACGGTAATGTGAGATCAGACCATCAATCATAGTCACAGCAGTAGATCAGTCTACCAAGAACAAACAAATAGATACATTTTACGAGAATAAGACTAACACATAGATTAAAAGGAAAATATAATAAAAAAAACCGGTTACAGGAAACACTTGAATGGATAAATAAGTTTATAAAAAATCACAAAAAAAAAAAAAAAAAAAAAAAAAAAATATTATTCACGTTAAAGTAATCCACCTAAAATCATAAATGCATTGAATTATAAACTCATATTTAAATTGATCTTTCTTTTTTTTATTTTGTTGAAGAAATAATTACTATCTGCCACAAATTAAAAGCATTAGGCATTAGTGTTCAAATATTCATTAATACAATACATATATATATATACATATAAATACCTTATGAAGAAAAAAGAATCTACAGAGAAGGTAGCATTCGCAACAGTTTGAAACATGAAATTCTCTTCAGTCAGTGTTCTCAAATTTTTATTTTCTGAAATGTAAAAAAAAAAAATATAATTATAAAAAGTATACAGAATTGAGTAAACTTATTGCATACCATAACAAACTGATTTATTATTTTTGTCAGAGATTTCGCATAAACTATCATCAAACACAAATGTAATTATTAGTTTATTTAAATAATGTAAAATATGTGCACAAAATTATCTTAAATAAAATTATATTTATAAAATTATAACAATTATTCCAAAATATTTTATTTTAATACTAATTACTTTTAAAAAAAATTGTTTTTTATGTTAACCCAGGATTTTACTAGCCAATTCAATAAATCTAAATTCACTTTATATTGTTGATGCCCAAGGAATTTTACATCAATACAAATCTTGTTTAAGATTGTATATTATAAAATTCTATCAATTCGGTGGAAATACATTGTTTCAATTCTTGTTAAATAACTTTAACAGTTCATTTTATTTTATTTTCACTTAACATAACTCAAATATATATTAATGAAGACATTATGTGGGTAATTAAATTATAATGTTTCTGATAAAGATTCTAAATTGAAGGTGAATATATAGGTTATGTATACCTTATAGTACAATTTATATGAATTATTATCATCTACCACTTATATTCCTCATATGAACGTTTGCTTTCATCTATTAGAATAAATGAAAAAAAAAATAAATCGAGTATACTAGCTGAAAACCTTCAATAGAAATCAACAAATGTGTGTACACCTACGTTTGTTGCTTCCATCATTTACCAAGCATTTGTACAAGTGTCGGATTTGCTACAAGTGGTAAACGACATATATTAATCAGATAACCATAACCAATTCGAATAATGATCATATATAAATTAAAATGTTTAATTAACATATTAACATTATTAACGTTAATTAAGGTCCTAGCTGGTAATATTTTTATGGACTGGTATTAAATCAAGCTTGGAGTGCTATTTGAACAGAATCCTTAAATCCAATGTTCAAGAAGCTCACACTAATCGATCCAGGTTCACTAAGTTGGACAAGTAAGTTGCTTGTTTACTACACTTCGTAGAAATAAACGGTTTTGAGTATTATATAATAAAAGAAATAAATATACTAGGACATAATATAATATAATATTAATGATAATCAAGCAGAGCTTTTTAAACAGCCTTAAACCTCATTACAAAAGGTATTTTAATTTTTTATATTACGATAAAAAAGAGACAAAGCTTATATTATAAAAACCAGTAAATGAATATCATTCGTTAATATTAGATTAAATAAATTAAATAAACCTTAAATAAAATTAAATATATTTGAAGAGAAAAAATAACCGGACCCTCACCCCCACTTCTTCTATTAATTTAACACATTTATTTTATTGAAATTGTGTATAGCCCAAAAGTAAATAATAATTTTACATTTTTATTAAACGAATTGAAACGGAATTTAAATTAATGATGTTTTATAAGATGGCTATTAAATAAAAATGACTATAAAATAGCTTTCCTTATTGCACAGCTACGATGTATAAAACTAAAACAACAATTTCAACTTCATAGGATTTAACGTTTTTTTTTTTTTTAAAACGATCGTTACGGTATTAGGAATTAGTGGTATCTGCTCTATATGTTATATAATAAGAAGATAAAGATAAAACGGGATTTCGATATTACTAATACCAGTTCGATTTAGACGTTTTTTTGTTCTGCTGAGAATCAAATAATATTTAAGATGAGTAGCGAATATAACATATTCACGAAATGAATAATTTTGGAGTTATTCAAAAACTGTTTGTTTTGCCTTTTTCGTTTATTAAAGTTACTCAAGTGTCTGTTCTTTATAATCAGCCTGCAAGTAACATCTACAAAATAAGAAGAACCCCATAATTTCAGCTTTAAAGCTATAGTCAATTTTGAGATAAAGTGATCTAAAAGTCAGTGAGTGGTTACAGACACGCGTAATCCGGTTTTATTAAATGCATAAATAGATACTTTTATTTATTAAATCAGTGAGGACAGATTTTTGTTCATAGTTCTATAAACCCACTCTGTATTCGCCCAAAAAACATACACTAACTGATGATAAAACTATATATATATATATATATA
>NW_027114997.1:348125-362621 GCF_000696795.3 Halyomorpha halys
TTGTGCTCCAGCAACAATATCACATATCGATTCCAACTTCAGCTCCCCGATAATCTTTGTCAGTGCAGTCATTCTGTCAGAGCATTACCCATCATCGCTTACCCGGCGATTCTAGATGGATTCGATGATTAGCCATCTGATCAGCCATCTGTTAAAGTGCATCCTATTGGGCAGTGTTTCATTTTTTTTTTTTAATCTTTTCGATGAATCGTATTTTTGAGTAGATTTTATACACTCAACAAATGTCATTCCAAATCTAAACGTTTTTTAAACGCTTACATTATAGTAATGTTATGGTTATAGCGTGCAAATCACTGTTCCCTTAATTGTTGATCAGAAGCACTTAACTTTTGAATTTAATTAAATAAATCTGTATTCAATGATGCAGACAAGGATATCATCGATTCGTCTCCTTGGACTACTAAATTGGGTGCGTCTGATTCTGGTTCTTAAAAATGATAAGTGCATTGACACAGTATTCGTAAGCTATTAAATGGACAAATACAGCATCACATTTTTTTTTTCTGTTGAGGATTCCTTTTATAAAACTTTATATCACATTTGGTTTCATCAAACAATATGTAAAATTATTGCACGCTAACACATAATAGAAAAATCATTCATGAGTTGTCAGGTAACCTAATATTTAGATATTTCTTGAGATCTACAGAAAAATAGGCAATCTATGGTTTTAGAGATATTAAATTATTTTTGAATAAATATTATAATTTATCGTATTATAAACAACTAAAAAAATTTATGATTTATTTATCTATCACTATCTACATTCACCAAAGTAATAAAAAAAAAATATAATGTTACCGGCAATTGCGAAGATTTGCAAGTATGTATGGACCATGATGACCCAAGCCAAACTCAAAAATCTCAGACCGTGGACGCATGTGAGAGAATCCTTCGCTGGAGCTCCGCAGTCCAAAATCTTCCTTCCGTTGGTGAGGATTGAGAAGCTTAGGAACATCTCGCCCATTCTTCCCATGCCTGAAAAGAACATAGACAATGAAAAATCAATTTAAAAAATAATTCACTGCAATATTTTTAAATATTTTCTACCATTAAAGTGCAGTTATATACTGGGTACGGTTAGAAAATAACAAGTTATAAAAACATATTTCATAGTGCCAACGTTTCGGCCAGAGTTTATAGCCTAGTAATACTAAATAATTATACATAATGAATATTTAAAAAAAAAATGTATATAAAGTGATGAAACAAGTGGAATATTAAAAGTTTATGTCGGTAATTAAATATATAAGTAGGATAACATCATCAAGGAAATAAAAAAATTTAAATTTATATAATCCATATATTTATTTTTTTTTCTTTCATAACATTAATTTTTCAATTATTATTAAATTAATATATTCATATTTCTTTGTATATTTACATCATATGACCTTATTTCTTGATTATGTCGTTCTACTTACATACTTAATCACCTATATAAACTTTTTATTTTTCACTTCTTTCATCACTTTATGTATATATATTTTTTTAAATTGTAGTTTATATTTTCCCTTTTTATTTATTTTTTTATATTCAATGGTTGTTATTTTTCTCTTTGTTCATAGCCCTGATGTAGGCTAAAAACTAAGGCCGACTCAACTTATTTGTGTTATGTACTGCAACCATCTTCTCCTCATATATTCCTAGGGATATTTAGTCCGAAGAAAGACAAATTCAATGAAGAATTCAAGATATTACACAACGCAGAATTGCAAAGCAAATATAAGAATGAATAGATAGCCAAAAGAAGATGAATAGATAAAAGTCACGAAGACCTTAAGAACACTCTAGCATGGGGTTCTGCAGATGCTGTTTGGGGTTATATCTTATGCTCAAGGAGAGTACTATCAAATATAACTGAAGATGCATTATCTGTGGATTTTCCCAGACTACTGGGGAGGAGCGGGAAAGGGAACTAAACCGGCAAGTGGTCCTAGAAGTTACCCCCTCGTACTAATCGGAGAGACAGGACCGCCGGGAAATAAATATTAACTGAATGAGAATTAAACTCAAAATGTTCCGAACCAGGCAGAAGGAACCCTTCACCCCAACGTGCTCCGCCATCAGAATCTATCTCGTAGATCCTGACAGGACTTGGAAGATTCCGGGGAAAGCTGTGGTCTCGTAGGGACAATATGGATTCCCGGTGTCCTCTCCACCCACCTGTAGATTCCTTGAGAAAAAATAACCACTAGCCACTTGCACCGAAATGGTTGGTCACCTACCTAGGTTTTCAAGTAATAAATGATCTTCACCCTCAACAGATTTCTTCTTTTTAAAAGAAGATCCTTCAACAACGGGTGGATGGTAGTAGTTGGCACAAGGCATTTCGAGAACTGCTCGACACCCGACATCGGTAAGCCACCAGGATAAGAAGAAAACGAAAAAGTCTGGGGCCAGGAAGAATGGAGTAGACGAGGAAATAAACAGACAGATGCTAAAGACCAGTTATAAGGGATAGATGCAGCACCAACAGTATCACACGCGACCTTAAGAATACTCAAGCATGGGGTCGTGCAGATGTTGTCTGGGGTTATATCAAATGCTCAAGGAGAGTTATAGCGCAAACGCGAACTATGCTATGACACAGATGAACCTAATTTTATTGTACTCACAACTATAATCCTTCCTAAAATCTCAAATAATAAGTATAGCTGAATAAAGTATTGTTTATTAGCGGCAGTATGCTTCAATATGGTACACTTGTGCTGCCGAAAATCCTGTCAAGAGAAAAATGATGTTGGCATTGAGTACCTAATTGAGCTGTTATGGTGTTTTTTTCAAGCAGTATATCGAAAAATAGCAGTTATCTTTCGACGGCTTAGGTGATTATTTGAACATACGTATGCCCAAAATAATATAAAATTTAGTTCTTATTGCAAAGTAAGGAATGTGAATGCCAATTACTAATTAATAAAGTATGGTCAGTTATTTCACAGACACTGCAAAAATACGCAACCACTTTGATATAGTAGCATATCGTATAATAATTGCGGTTTAAATTGCGTAAACACGCAGTGGCCTCCTCGATATGGTTATAGAAATTGTTATGTAAGAACTTTACCACTATTACCTAAATATTTGTACACTGTGACCGATTGCTTAAGGCCGTTCGTCTTCCAGTGTACACTTTAACGGGAGTTATGTCACTTCTTTGTAACATAACCAATTAAGGTTTGGGTTTAACTATCGTTTCCTGGATGAGAGAAGAATAGCAAGTGAAGGACTGATTAAATGTAAATCTACTGCCGGGAGCTATTACCAGTAATTACCGGGAAATAATGGCAAAACAACAATGGATACTAAGGTATGACTGAAAAAAATATTATAAATTTAATTTAAATACTAAAAAAATCGATGAGTTTTATATAAATAAATTGGTGATATAAATATAATTTAAAGTTAAAAAAAAATTACAAGTGTTAATGAAGAGAACCTTGTTGAAACAAATAAAAACGAGCAGTTAAAAGAGTCTGTTCCATTAATAAGTTACCTTTGACAATTTAATATTTAAAGTACGATGTAAGGTTTAAAATAAAACAAAAATTCAATTTACTTTCGAAATTGAATTTTAATTAAAAAAGGAATTTCAATTTACTTTTACTTGTTTCAATTCTGCTATTCGATTGTGTTTTGTTATTTACAAAATTGTTTTAGTAGTACTGTCTATAGAAAAGACAAGTTCTATTTGATCTGACACTAAAGCTTTTGTAAGCAGTGTGTGAAGCTCGACTAAGGTTGTTGTTCTTTCATAGACTTTCAAGTCCTTAACTCCTCTCCCCAGGCGATTATTGTCTTCTGGAGATATTTCTGATACAGTGACCCCCTTCCTCTTCTAGATTGAAATTGGTCAGACCCACACCCACCATCCACTAATAAACTGCTTCAACCGCTGTATCTGTTAATTCTATAACTGATAAAATTCTCGTTTTTTCTCGGATCAAGATATCCGCAGTTTGCAAAAATCGTAGTCCTCATTGTCAACAAATACATCACGTGCTCGATATTTTCTGGAACACAAACGTAAATAGCTCCTCAGTAGCTATCTTACATACAAATCTATCTGCAATTTGGTCAACATACAAACCAATCTTGCTCTTAATATATTTATCTGCTCTTTATCTGATTGATTTTCGACCTAAAACTTCAATGATGCAAACGAATACTTTATTTAAACCACGTTCTACCCTTCCAAGCAACCAACTGTTTTACTACTTGCATCGAAAATTACAAATGGAGTCAATACGGAATTACATCAAAAAACGGTTCCACTCCCGGATACCGACAATTAAAGGAACAGTGACCAACAATCTGGGAACCCCAACCTCAACCCGAAGTCTGAAGCCCAGGGTGCTGCAGAATATTCTGTTATAAATTCTATATTTATTAATTCATTATTCACACTACCTCTATTTTACTTATTATTATTTATTTTCTCTTCTCTTGTCCCTTTTTCAAGTTAACTTGTTTCTTTTTACCATTAGAAAGTAATTGTTTGTTTTGTTAAGTGTACAAATATCATTATTTTTTGTTATTAATTTTACTTTTCTCCTTTATTAAGAAGCATTATTCTTATCTATTTATTTTATTGTTTTCCTTTTAATTATAACATTGTGTATAGTTAGGGGTGTATTTTGTACGAGGCTATACTCCCCCCCACATAATCAACTGTTAAAATATATATATAATGTAACGGTTATATCAACCATGTAAGACTCACCAGACCGATCTGGTATAAAATAAATAAATGAATAAAAAAAAAAAACTGATTTACTGAAGAAAATGCGGCACGAATAGAACTGAAGTACAGCAGAATCTCATTTATCCGGACCATTGGATAATCTGAACTACCCTTTTATTGTATGTTTGTAGTACGTATATACATTCAACATACAAGATATATACATTCAATAAACCCTTATTATCAACACCTTAAGGCTTAAATAATCTAATTAAAAACATCAACTAAAAAAAAAAAAAAAATTTAGAATGGAATTTATTTGCTCAATTTCTTTATCGACGGGTATAATTAAACTTTTCATTAACTTATTCTTCCGTGGGAAATTATATTGTTGATAAATTGATTCGTTACTCATAAAGTGTCCCGTTCAGTAATCCAAATTTCTCGCTAATCCGAACACCCTTGATTTTAAATAGTTCAGATAAGCGAGATTCCATTATATCAAAAATAATTATTATTCTTAATTTTGACAAGTTGAAGGACCTAATTGCAAAACTCACATTCTCTTCTGCAAATTATATAGTAAACATGAAACAATTCTAATTTAAATAGAACAAAATTTTTAAACTGGATTTTTTTCAATAAAATTTTGTATGACTTTATTACACTTTCAAAAGAAAAATTGCAACAAAAAAAAATTATTTTTAGAGAAAAATAGGTTCTCTGCGTATATAATATGTTCACTCAACCCCCACTGGCATTCATCAATACTGGAGTCCTGCTTACCAGAGATCGAGGAACAACCTTAGTTCGGAGTTTTCCAGGTTGATAGAAAATATAAATGAATAGTATGCTTTTATAATTTTTTAAATTAAATTTTAGTTTTTTTTTATTTCCATGGCAAAACGTTTAATTTCCTTTTTCGTAAGTTTAATATGAACGGTTACTTAAATCAAAAGTAATTACACTGATCAACTAAAATTTTATTTTTGTGATTATAATGTCAAAAATAAATGAAATACAGATTTTAAGAAAAATCTTTGGAATTGATATTAAATACATCCCTTCTAAACTATGTACTCAGCAGACTAGTTTGTCTTCTTTCATTTTTACTTGGTCGCAGGATCCATAATAGTTGTGATGGGTTAAGCCCTTAATATTCGTCAGTTTCTGAAGTTCTGAGAACAATATTTTTTTCGTTTTTTGTACCCTCGGGTTTGCATCTTATATTATTCAATTAATTACAATCTCTGTATTATGTAAAAACGTTTTTACTGATCACCCTATTTAATATATAATATTTTATTTTACACATGATCACCTTGTAATATTTCATTTTACATATAAGGTTGAATAATAAAATTTAATCGTAAAAAATTGAGTTTAACTGATGAGGAACGCATTTTGCAAAAAAAATAACAAATGCAAAAGGTTATCTTCATTAAATCAAAAAGTGATTAAAAATATCATTTTTGAAGAGGCAATATAAAATACAGGAATAAAGACTTGAAATTTATATATTTTCTCCTGCTTACACTATAAAAAGTATTGAAAAAATAATACTATTTAAACTACAGAATACAAGTAAATTACAGTTATATAATTTGAGCAACTAATAGTAACATTAAATGAACTATTGTATAATTTGTAAAATAGGGGTTGATTTACCGTTTAGTAGATTAAAAAAAAAATTTACAACTTGAAGAATATTTCAATATTTTTTTAAAATTACTTTTCTAAGCAAACCCATTGAGCCCTGATATTTTCTCGTTCGCTGCAATGAAAGCTTATTAAATTTGTTTCGTGGAATGAATATTTTTGACAGTATTTCAGAAAATAATAACAAACTTTTTATTTTTTTACCTACTAAGGAAAATAATGATTTTAGAAGAGCGGTGTATAGGAAAGTATTGGTCATACGGAGCTCATATTGGTCATTCTAAAAGGAGAATAATTTTGGAATTATTTAGAAACAATTGTGTGAATAAAAATTAATTCTAAGTGAGAAAGATCGTTCTAGTTTCTACAAAAGCTAACTTTATCTTGCTTGATTCATTATGAATTAGAAATAAAAATTTGCAACCAGAACTCAGGCTTGAAATTACCGTTGACCTGTAGTATTGCCTTTAAATTTATCAGATTTTCAGTTTTTAAGTTTTATTTGACAATTAACAATAGTTTATCTTTCAAGAATTTGAATATAAGATAACATTCTTATTTCGTGTTCTAAATAGGTGAATTTAATTGTACATTATATTTTTTAAAAGTTAAATATTTAGAAAGTTGTTTGTTAATAGCAGTGAAATTTCTATTGTCAGTCAAAAAATATTCAAGGTCTGGTAAACCCATATTAAAATACAGATCCATAAATTACGAAGCATAAATAACCCCAAAACAATGACATTTGACATGAAATGGGTTATTAATCCGTGGTTGCACCGGTGAAATAACTCGCCCGCTTCCAAGAGGTCAGGTAAACACTTTAATTAGAAGGTTGATAATAGATTATACAAGGGCTGTCTCATAAGTGTAATTGCAAAGCCGGCTCAAGTAATGCTATGCCATTATGTCTTTTGGAAACGGGGACGCATAACTCCGTCACACGGATAATTAAACATATTTTAGGTCACTAAAGACGGACATTTTCCAATATAGTAAAGTATGTTTAGATTCCTGAACCAACAGCAGAGGATAAGGGTGGTTGAAGGAACCCTATTTTGTTCTTAAGTGAATGTAACTCTTCTATTGGTTTTAAATATAGACTTACTTATATGTATATGTTAAATATTGATTCAAGTAATAGTTTATATTAAGTTTACAAAAAAAAAAATCATTTTTTATAGAAATAATAATAACAAAGAAATTTAAATTTAATTTTAAACTAAATAATAAAATCATACATAATAGGAAAAAATTCTCAACCAAGGTTGTCCCTCTACCTGAGATAAGCAAACTTGGACACCAGTGGTGTTGAATGCCAGTGGATGGATGTTGAGAGAAGGCATTATATTTGCAGAGCATCTATTTTTCTATAAAAATAGGATTTCTTAGTAACAGTTTTGAAAATGTAATAAACGTACACGAAATTTTATAAAAAAAATTCAAGTCTTAAAACTTTGTTTTATTGGACTGACATGGAATCCTCATACAAGACTGAAAATACAGGAAACTGCTCGTCGATTCCGACTATTACAACATTTAGTAGACAAGCGGTCCAAACTTCCAATCCATTACAAAAGACTGATCTACATGACTGTTATAAGGCCTATCTGGACATACGGAGTTGAGCTATGGGGCTCCATTAAACCATCTGATTCCTCTCGAATCCATTCCTTACAGTCCAAAATCCTTCGTAAAATCCTTAATGCTCCTTACTTCACAAATCAAATCATCCATCAGAACCTCAATGTCCCATATGTTGCCGATTTGGCCAGAACCAGATACCAATCCTTTCATAATAAACTTCCCAACCACCCAAACCAACTCGTTTCTAACCTGGCTTCTCCTTCACTACCTAACAATCCTCCTAGGCGTCTGAAAAGAAGATGGCCTCGAGATCTTCTCCTTTAGAAATATTTTTGGAGTTCTATCAATGGGTAGATTCTCCACATGTTTGTATCATGTCATAATATCACTTACAGAAATTTTACTTGATGTGTATATATGTATACAGTTGTAAATACCAATAGATAAATTATTAAAAAAAAAACTTTGTTTTATTGAGTTTTTAATTTGGTCCTTCACATATAATTAACCACATTTATTTATTTTATCATAATAAATAAAGGAAAACTAAAATTTTATTAAACAAAATATAAAATCATAGATATCCGGATATATTTGATATCAACCAATAAAACTCCGAAACGAGGTTGTCCCTTCACCTGAGGTGAGGTAATTCGGACTCCACTGGTGCCAAATACCAGTAGAGGTTGAGCTTAAGTCTAGCATCTATTTTTCTCTAAAAATGTGGGTATTTAATTTATAAAAATTATTTTGAAAATGTAGTAAAGTTTACACAAAATTCTTTTTAAAAAAAAATCAGGTATAAAAACATTATTTAATTGAAATTAGAATTTTTAATTAGGTCCTATACATATAATTATCTATATTTACTTATTTTACAATAATAAAAAAAAATAAAAATAAAACTTCATTTTAAAAAATATATTTTTTAATTGAAAGTATATATTTTATCAACCAATAAAACTCCAAAAATAGGTTGAGGTAAGCAAATTCGGACAACACTGGAGTCAGAGGTTGAGTTTAGGTTTAGGACTTATTTTTATTTTAAAACAGGGGTTTTAATTAAAATATTTGGTTTTCAAAATGTAGTAAAGTTACACAAAATTATATTGAAAAAAAATCTAAAATCTTTGTTATATTGAAATTGTATTTTTTTCAAGTTTCCTATAAAATTTTCTGAATAGAATGTGAGTTTTCTAATGAGGTCCTTCAAATACAGTTACCTATATTTATTTGTTTAAATTTGTAAAAATATAATGAATAATAAAAGAAAATATAAAAAATAATACTACTTCTCAATACAGAGTCTCGTAATCCGTAATAATTAAAACCAAGGGAATTTGGACTAGTGAACAATTCGGAACACCGAAAAGGAAAACAAAACATTATTTAAAATAACGAATAGAAAATAAATTGATCAACAGTACAATTTGGAAACAGGAGATAAATTTAATGAAAAAGTTAATTATATCCTCAGA
The DNA here is from genome assembly GCF_000696795.3 of Halyomorpha halys. NCBI lineage: Eukaryota > Metazoa > Arthropoda > Insecta > Hemiptera > Pentatomidae > Halyomorpha > Halyomorpha halys. The sequence goes on from NW_027114997.1 coordinate 357,555, forward strand.
TAATGAAATTGAGAAAATAAATACACTTAAAAATTTAATTACACAGCTTGGATTTTTTTTCAAGGTACCAAATGATCATAATTCATTATTAAGTAAAATAAATAACAGCTAGTTTCCTATAATAAACAGTTCATATAACAACTTCTCTATAATATGAACTGATTAATGCAACTTGTCTCAGGTATGTTTGAAATACTATGAATTAATTTTCAATCTCTCTTGGTTCAACAGGTGCACATAGACAACTATAACTTTGTAGGAGTAGAATTATCTAGGAAAACTAGTTTCATCTCAAATTCTATGGAAGTTGAATCTTTGGACTAAGTTTCCACCTCCTTCCCTATTAATTTCTAGATTATTTCATTGTAGCTTAATTAAATAGAGGAAAACACCATATTATGTTTATCATAGTTACAAATTAATTTTATTTGTTCCAGAAAAATAATAACATATTCTCAACGCCAGACTCGATCGAATGTTTTAGCTCTATCGAGAAATCAGTTTTAAATAACATTTATTCTAATGCTACTAATATTTTATAGTAACGTTAGAATATGCTGAAAATATTTAACAAATAATCTGGATTTTTTATTCGAATTTTTCAAAACTACTAGTTTACGCTTCAAACCGCATTATCATATTTCATAGCATCGAATATACCATATTTTCTTCTTCTGTCGAAATGTTTTAGAACACAATTTTTACGATGTGAATCTGCCGTCCTTTCTGAGTCAGAATTTTTAAACCTCTCACTTTTATTAATAACATTTATTAAAGTTCTAGTAATATCTTAAGAATCTAAATTCCCTTTCATTTGATACTTCATACGTCCTCCTTTGCCAGAAATGGAACCGACACTACCTATATATATATATATATATATATATATACATACATAATTTTAAGCTGTAGTTTTTCCTTAGTTATAAGGACTTTTACCGTCCTACTCCCCCCCACCTCCCTTCAGACATTTTTTCGAAAAACGGTCTTCAAACACGCATGTGAACATAGTTTCAAAGAACTATGGACAAAACATGAATTTTAATATCAACCCTACAGTTACATAAAAAAATATTTAAGGAATTATAATTACGAAAACAAAAAATAATCTTTTTATTTTGGTCAACAAATGCAGTTGTAGTATTGGAAACTAGATGGCGCCCTCAAAATCAGTTTCATATCATTGATCATTTTAATGATTTCTGATTATAGATACATCTCTACATTGTTAAAAAAAAAAGAAAGATACTTATAGCTAGATTTTAGAAATCATAAATCTATTAAATTAAACGTACTGATCCTTTTTTTTTTTTTGGTTTTAGTGATTTTTTAAAAATATGTATGTTTTGGAAGCTGAATAAAAACTTGGCATAACTTTAGTTTTAAAAAAATATATTAGGCTATTTTTCATAATAATTAAGTATTTCTATGATATAATAATTAATGAAGTAATAATCAATTATTTTTTAGTTTGTTTTTTATTTTAATTCACACTTAAAAACAAATATGATGATTCTGATTTAAGATATGATTTTCAGAGTCTTTCTATTAAGTAATCCGATAGGAATAATAATCAAAACTACTCCTTTTCAACTTATAATAATTTATAATGGGATAGAACCTTATCATTATTTATTCTTTATTTTGTAAACAATTTTGATGTATCATAAAGAAAAAAAATCTCTTTCAGCACTTTTTCAAAAATTTCACAACATAAGGTTTACCTGGAATATAATGTATTGTGTATTTTAGGTACTTTAATTTGTCGAGTCTATCCTATTTTTACTAATTCGTTTGATTTATCAACAAGGGCTTTCCTTTATGGAGTAAGAAGGCAAAATAAAATTAAACCACGCACTGATGAATATACTAATGGCATTCAAATCGTTAAATTTCAAAATTTATATATATATATATATAAGTTTATGTTCTGATGAAGTAATGAGAGTATTCTGAATAAATAAATGCTATACTATATATAATATTATTATATGATTGCAATATTGTATTACAATTACTATAATTTATGCATAATTAAAAAACTAAACGTTATTTAAAACCATTTTCTATTCAACAGATTTTTTTTCTTTTTAGTGGTTTATTTTGTAACTCTTTACCAAATGTTTTACATACATGAAATAAAAAGATTTTTTTTTTTCAGCATGTAAAAGAGCGCTGAGTTTATAAAGGAATTCCTTTCGGCAAGCTCGATAAAATACTGCAACTATATTAAAAAACTTGTGGCGTTTGCAGTAATAATACTAAAAATGTTTAGGCACTACTAAGTCCGAGTAATGGTCCTAAGATATTTTCATTTATACACTTATCTACTTTTCTTATCAGCATCTTACAGCTGAATATTGTTCACAAAGCTTGAGAAAAAACATTAACTTATTAAATGAACAAATACTTTTTAGGTAGAAAAATTACATTGGCTGTAAAATATATTATCTTTTATTGCCCAACGAGCCAAAAACTATACGACATCAATAATCCGAAGAGCTTTGCATTGAAATTTTATTTAGATGAAATCTATAAATTAACCCCAATAGCCTATAAATCAGTGCTTAATTTTCATCTTCACTGACGAGAGTTAATTATATAGTTCCCATAAGCAATCATATATTTCCAACTACGTATAAGAATTTTGATTTTTTGACGTGAAGGCACGCGATATTTCTCATTTATCAAATTTTTACATCAATAAAGTTTTTATGCAGTAGAAAATTGATATGAAAAATCTTGTACTGGGTTTTTATGATATATATTAATCCCATCTCTGCTTACAGTATAAAAATTGTATGAAAGTGAACTAATGTCTGCTGTATCTAAAATTTAGATATAAAACCTGGGCCCATCTCCATAGATACAAGTCAACAAACTCACTGTGACATGGGTCCATCGACTTCATCATCTCTTCGTCAGACTTTGACATCTCGTCCTTCTTCATGACCATTTTTCCTTCATTGTTGTTGCTCCTGTGCTTCCGGAATTTCTTAGCTCTGCTCTCCAGGATGGCTTCGTACGCGGTACCGATGGTCATCATTGCAATCAGGATTCCTCCAATAGTTCTGTAATTAAATATATACATATCAATTTAATTTTAAAGTAAAATGGATCACTGAATACACTGGAATAAAATCGAATATATTTAGATTATGTAAAAAAAAAAACCATTAAACACTCATTTTTTAAATAAAACCTTTAACGTTAGCTTACCCTCAGAGATTATTCTTCTAAATATTATCCAAGTTGACTATAAATACTTATAATAAGAAAAGTAGGACTTTTTTTTATTGTATTATCTATAAAGAAGAAACACCTCTCTTTCTAACGAGTCCAAGAAAGACGAAATAGGAAGTACTTAAAAAGAGACCAGAGCTTCTAAGTAACTGTGGTTTCGTGGATTTAAAACTTTTAAGCCCCTCAGGAATGAAAAAAGTTCTGTTCTGTTCTGATTTTTTTTTTTTTGGTTTAAGTTATTTTTAAAAATAACTATGTTTAGAAGCTGAATCAAAACTTGCCATTATTTTAGTTTTAAAAAATATATTCAGCTAGTTTTCTTAATAATTAGGAATTATTTTCTATGACATAATAATTAATGAAGTAATAATCAATTATTTTTTTGATTTGTTTTTTCTTTTGATTCGCACTTACAAATAAATGTTATGTAACCGATCTAGCCCGAACCCGATATTATTCCTTCCATAATAAACTCCCTAACCACCCAAACCCACTCGTTTCTAAACTTGCTTCCTGTTCCATTCCTGGCAATCCTCCGAGGCGCCTGAAAAGAAGATGGCCTCGTAACCTTATATTGTAAACTGTTTTTAGAGTTCTACTACTGGGTAGTTTCTCTACATCCAGTATCATATCATTATGTCATTATGATCAAATTTACTGGTTGTATTTTTTTACACAGTTGTAAATATCAATAAATAAACCAAAAAAAATAAATGTTTTGAAGGAAGATATTATTTTCAAAACTTGAGATATAAATAAAGAAGTTTAAGTCTTTCATTCTTCCTTTTTTTTTTCAAGTCTTTCATTAGTCTTTTTTCTCATATTCTAGGCCCTAAGACGAAACAGTTGAAAATGTGTTGATTTTTTTAAAAAAATTGTAGATGCAATCTGCTTGTAACAAAACATTTATATTGAAATGAAATAACTTATAGAAAAATCTAAATTAAATGCAATAAAAAAATCTGTAACCACCACAACCCATGAAGGGTCAGGGGTGCAGTATTTTTAAGAAAGTTATACTAGACCAACGGGTGTGCAAGGAGATGATTTGGTATGAATCATCCTCAACCACCAGATTTTCCCTGGTTTCCAAACCCTTCAGTTTGACGCACAGCTACAGTGACAGAATAAATAATTATCTTCCGATTAATTAACCACTTCCGAAATTACTTATAAATATTATAAATTAAAATATAGAGAGATACTTAAATATCATAAGTCATATCAAGAACATCATTGAATCAATAACGTGCCCATGAGCAATATGCAAACTGTCTTCCTCAAAAGGTTTGGTATCTTGTGTGTTGCGGGCACAGTAGCATCCAAACGCCGGATTTTTAATTTTTTTTTTTGCTCCCACATTATCGGATTCAGAGAAGCTATGTATTTATATATTGAGTGCAAAAAATATACATGTACTCGAAATCGAAAATTTCCACGTGAGTTTCATATTTTAAATCTAAGAACGAATGTGGTTTTGTATTTGCCCGTCTGCGAATTACTCGGCCTTATAACTCAATTAATCCATCTTCGTTGATTTTTTTAGGATTCGCACTGGTTGTACATAGATAATTTTAATAATAATAGTTTTATCAAATTCCAATCTTACTGCCGCTTAAGCAAGAACCAAATGTAATTTTCATGACACATCTATATTTAGAAATTGGCCGATTTAGCCCAAAGTTGGAGGCAAAATTAGGATCAGTGTAATAATGATTCATTAACAATTTAAATTAAATTTATGATAATTTTATAAACTAAGGAATATTCAATCCGTTCATAGTATCCTTATTCCTCTTCCACCACTAAAATAATATACAAAAA
>NW_027114997.1:362671-372394 GCF_000696795.3 Halyomorpha halys
TATATATAAAGGGGCAACGTTAAACATTTTTAATGAAGGTACGCAATCAATTATTCAAACAATAAATTTATAACGAAGGTTTAAAGAATTATATCAGACATTGTTGGTTAATTCGCATTTCGTTGAATTAATTAAATATTCACCGCAGTGAGTGACGTGTTTTCTTCTAATTAATGAACTATTAGACCAGCGCTTCATGATGGATTACAAACTGAATCAACTAAATTTGGAATAGAGTAAATCAATTAGTTATTTTGTAAAAATTAATAAATAAAACAGAGAAAAAAGTTTCAATAATAAAATATTTAAATTTAATATCTCGAAAAAACTAATGACATCATGGATTTCATACAATCAAACGTTTTCCAAAAATTAATTATTCTAAAATTTCCAATTCCCTTTCATCCTCGGAGCATACTAGTTAGTTTTATTCATGAGCTAGCACTATCCCGACACTAGTTCATTCCAAACTGATGGATTGATCAAGGTAGGAATAGTCTAGGGCTAACTGAATAATTAACCGGAGCTGGGTAGTTACTCGGTTACTCGGAGGTTGTTTAATTAAAATTTGATATAAAATTATCGCAGGAAATATATCCCTCGGGAAAATAATGAATGAATGAAAAAATGTTTTGTCCTGTAAGAATAAATACATGGTTCACACATTATGATTATTTGTCAGGCAAACATTTAAAAAGTTTCAGTAAGCAAAATGAAATTTCATTAAGATCTTAATGACTAATAACTACTATTTATAATGGTATTTAATATATACCTATGCATATTGCTCACATAGATACAGAGGTTTGGTTATGTAGTAAATGAAGGAATAGGTGTTGTTCAAAGGAGAGAATATATGAGGATTGGCGAATGGAGATGAGAAGAGAATTCCTAAAGGAGGTAGCACGTATAAGGAAGGATTTGCTGAAGGCGGTCCTATGGGAGTGTATTATATATATATCATATATATATATGATAATGATAATATATATATATATGATAATAAGATTCCAACCGATATATATATATATATCGGTTGGAATCTGAAAAGAAATGAAAAAAAAAATTTATTCTGGGATATATGTCACCTAAGAATAAATATATGTTTTTTTCATTATGACGTTTGTCTGGCAAGCATTTAAAACTTTCCAGTAAGTAAAATGAAATTATATTGGGATCTTGGCTTAACTACTGTTTGTAATGTTAATCAAAAAATTACACTGTTCACAATAATGCGAAAGTTTGGTTATGCAATAAGTGAAGGAATAGGTGTTGTTAAAGAAAAGAATGGATGAGGATTGGCGAATGGAGATGGGAAGAGAATTCCAGAAGGAGGTGGCATGTATGACGAAGGATTTGCTGAAGAAGGCGGTTCTATAGGAGGGTATATATAAATCGGTTGAGATCTGGTCTTTAATGAGAGGATGGATGAACGAAGAGTGAGGAGATCAAAGATATCGGTAGGTTTCTTGATTTTAAGAACTTGAGAATAGGAAAATACTAAGGAGGTATTGCTTTTGTGGGGTTGGATAGAGACACTTTAACTCGGTATACCATCAGGAGGCATGAGAGCGCCTTGGAAACTAAAATCTCCCAAAAAGATGGGGAGAGGAAAGAGATTTGTTCGGAATGATGACCTTTTGGGGAAAATGGGACAGGAAGGAGGAGAACCGTTTTAGGACACTATTTCACATGGAAAGGTTTTGAAGTTAATTGAGGAGAATCTTATGGATCTGGTGATTAATAAATGGATGGATGAACGAAGTTTGAGGAAATCGGCAATAAGAGAACAGTTAATTATTTTTAATAGATTACTCATCGGTGAATTTGCAAATGACAAGAGAAAGCGATAGTGCGAATGACGAAGAATTTTATTAAATGAAGTATTTTGATAACAGAAAAATAAAAAGCTATTTAAATTTACCATCTCGAAAAACTAAAAACTTCTGGAATATCATCCAAGAAACGTTTTCTAAAAGTTAATTATTCGTAATGGAATAATTTAGCGGTAACGAGACCCTTAAACATATACTTGTATGTACAGTTTACCAAAAAAAAACGATAAATATTATCCAAAGATCTAGATGAAAATCACAATATTATTATAATATATAATATATATTATTGTTATTTAAAAGTAACATAGGTAGGGGAAAATGTAAAATAGATACAGTAATAGTATAGTATAGTAGTAATTCAGATATATTTAACTTAATTAATAACAACTGGAACAAATTAATTGATTTCTGTCAGTACTAAATAAACCAGTGCCACCCAAAAATGGAAAAAGAAAAAAAAATGTTTATAAATCTTAATGAGGGAATATGGACGTATGCAGGGTAAATGGGAGGATAAATCTAACATTAAAGTAGAATTTTTTGTTTCCTATGTACAATTATAGCAAGAAATTAAGGAAATGTCCACGTTAATTATGATGAACACATTAATTTGGAATAAAAGCCAGAAAATATGCAAACTTATGCATCACCTATGTTCTGAATTTATAAAGCTGTATCTTTATGAATATGAATAATCAATCAAAGGTCTATTTCCTCCACGAATTATTATTTTTAACAAACCGAAAACATAAAATACACATTAAAAATGCTATTAAAAATTTTTATATATTTAATTATTTTGGAAATTCTATCTAAGATTTTTAACATTACTTTTTAGTAAAATGCTTAAGATTACATTTTTCTGATTACTACACCGAATTATTTTAAAAATTTTACCTAAACTAAAAATGCTACTGATTGAGTAAGCATTTGCTGACTTAATTCCTACTTGGGTAATGGCTGCAGAAAGCATTCACTGCCACGACTAGAGGTCGCTGACAAATGGAACAATCAGATCTGAATTGAATTGCAAATCACGCTAAAAGGAGAACAAAACCGAAGCCTTGTGGTTTGGGCTTGATAAGGTCTCGGGAAGCAACTTTTAGGGAAAGCCGAATATCCAATACCCTGGCTTAAATATTTCCTCACCTCCACGAAGGATAAAACCACCAGTTAGATTAACAACGAACAGCTGGCTCTATCGTGTCGTCGTTTTGTTAAAATTATGGATTCAGTTTTGTCGATTTTAAGATATAATCTTCATTTTAGATGTTTCCATGAACGTTTCTTATAATATATTCGTAATTGTAACTGTTTGATTGGAGGGAAAGAATAAAAACAAATCATCGCCAAAGAGGGCTGTATTAACAGTTTTGATTATAAGGAAGTTTTGAATGAATAAATTAAAAATATTGGACTTAAGCAGGATCCTTGAGAAATACCGGTGATAGTTAGTTAAATGTAGGAATATGAATTAGTTGCAGAAATGTCTGTATGATTTATGATATGATAAAAGGTTTTATTTTATTTTTTACATTTAAAACATTATTGGATGTCTATAATATTCATTTAAATATTATAAATGCTCCTTATTACGTCACAAATAATCTCTTTCACAAAGACCTTAACATCCCAATCGTTGCAGATTTGACCCAAAACAGATATGCGTCTTTTCATTCCAAACTCCTTAACCATCCTAACCCATTAATTCTTAATCTTTCATCCTTAACAATCCCTGATAATCCTCCGAGGCGTCTGAAAAGAAGATGGCCACGGGACCTTCTAATTTAAATTAATGTTTGAAGTACCACCAATGGGTGGTTCCTTCCCAAGAGGTTCAAGTGTGTATGTAACATACTACATATTTACCTATTGTATTATTTTGTACAGTTGTAAATTACATTAAATAAATAAATAAAAAAAAATATTATAAAAACATTTGATTCTTTTTTTTTGTTAGTTATTGATATGTTATATTTTAAATAATTATTATTAGATATGCTTTAGGCTTTTTTTCTATTTTGCTTAAATTAAAGTCCATTTTCAATATCTGCAATATTATTTTAAAAGGACTTGACTAATAATAAATAAATAAAATTAATTTTTATTATGAGTAATATAACATTTTTTGGGACATTAAGATTTATTAAATACAAATTAGAAAATTGGGAGTGACAGCATTGAATATTTTTTCAATCAAAACCGCCATCTTCTTAAGAATCATCAAGTCACCATTTTCTTAAGAATCATTTTTTTTTTTATCATCCAGAATCCGAAATAGTTAGTTGGCACTTGAGACGTAATATAGGAACAAAAATCCGAATCATTCGTTTATTAAGATAAGATCTCGTGATTTCAAATAGTTTTGAAGGATATTTAAGAAGAGATCTATGAATGGAAGATGATTCTGGATGCTCGTGTGGTGAATTCTATTATTTTAATTTTTTTTAAATAAAATGTATTTTTGATGAACCATCGTACCTTGTCTGATCTGACAAGATCTGATTATTTTATTAAGATAGTATAATAGAATAGTTTTAGTAATATTTCTTAAATAACATCGATGGCTTAATTCACAGTGGTGCCAAGTACATTTATATTAAAATTACAAGAAATACAATTAAAGGTTCTGTGATGATTGTTTTTACATTAATTTTCATGAAGCAGAGAACCTTTAGAAGTATTTTCTGAGAAGCTAGCTCTTATGCTGCTAAAATTCAGTCACCTAGAGAAATTAGCCGCGACTGGGATGGCTGACAGGTTTTAGAGAAACGCTTACGTAAACCTTTACATTGTGTAGAACAGAACAGCGATATGAACAGAACAGCGATCTCTGAGGTGGATACGTAACATAGTAATTAGAAATATAGACTATAAAATAATAATGAACGAAATCAATTTAAAAAATACCGTAAGTTTAAAATAAATACAAATAGGAAATAAATTTAATTGAAAATAACTGCATCAGTGGCAAATCCATTTCACATGACCTCTCCACTCAGGCCAGATGATTCATCATAACCTATCATCATACGTCACTTATAGCAACACTCCAGTTAAAAACTCATTTAGACCTACATTTGGCAGATGTACGGGGTATCCAGAATCTCCTACATAGGTCACAGTCATTTGTGACCCAAATTATAACCTACGTACTAGGTCAGTGATATCAGTTTGCACGTAAAACTTCATCTGGCAACAAAACCGTGCTCGGGGCAAAATAATTCAAAAGGACATATTTTAATGTGTTTTATTTTTGACAACAATAGATACACGATATGGATTACGATTTAATAAAACAACAAAAAACAAGTTATCAGTTTTTAATTTTGTTTATAGTCGTTTATAAGGCTATAAATTGATACATAATACATGCTAAGGTGCAAATACTTTTTACATGGAACGTTTCAATTTAACGTACATATTCGTTTCAAACAGCAGAAAGCTAAAAAAAATCACACGATAAAGAAAAAGTAATTAAACATTCTATAATGTTAAAAACATAAATTAAAAATAATGAAGAAATAAACAATCAATATACAGCCATATTTATATTAGAAATATGAGATTATAGATGTGACTGTAGAAAAAATATAAATTTAATTAATGAATAAATTTTCTATATTTCGCTAATTTTTATTATTATAAATAAAAATAATTGTACTGGAAACAAAAAAGAAACATTCAGAATTACTATTATTCATACTATCTATAAAAATATTAAGTGAATAAAAATGAATAATATACAAAATGAAACGTATAACTGAAAGATTGTTGTTCATATTAAATGTAAAAAATAAATGGGCACACTACCCCCAGCTCAGGGGGGCTGCTAGAACTCCAATAATAATCTTTAATAAAAAAAGTTTAAAAATCAGTTTTTTATATTATTGAAAATCGATAATATGTATGAGTCATCCTAAACTGAGAATGGAAGATCTGTTATCAAGACTAATTGTGGCGTATTATTTATGATTTCGAAGCTCAGATAATTTTTAAATTATGCTAAAAAACTATATCTATGAGTGAATTATATCTTTTGAGGAGAAAATTAGTTAATTTCGTCAATATTTCATGGGTTAGTCCAGTCGCGATCTTTTCACAAATACAATATTTTGTAGAAGACCATTCCAATGCAAAAGTTACAAAATCAATTATCGTTATCACATGAAAACACAATAAAAAATTATCGTTATCATTATTAGAACAAAGGGGTTAAGACATTAGATGAAAATGTGAGTGTTCAGAGCCGTCACGGCCCTGTCCTTTTGTGTCTATTCAGTTTTCAAGATAATCTTCTGCTTAGCTTTTATTATTTTTTTTACCTACTTTTCGTCGGTCCGAAATATTGACTTACCTCTCGGGCAACCTGGTGGGTTCTGCAACTGTGAGCATTGGCTGAATTTCAGAACGCTCCAAAAACATACATCGGCCTCTTGGCCTTCTCGATAAAATTGTGTACTTAAGCCATATTTTTTTTTATTCTTCCTAACTCAAACGATAAGCGGAGTATTTTCTATTAAAACAACATTTCAACAGGTAGGATACTTAGAATGTCACGTTATTTATCCCGGTCCTGTCAATCTTGAATTTCTCCCATCTACTAAATAAGGATAAGAGCAAGATGATAAACCTTAATTCGAAATGTTAAAATTGACAGTTTGATTTTCAACTGGAGGTAAATTGTAAAATTATTAAAATAATAAATCGCTTTTTCTTGTTCCAAATGTTTAAAAAAAATAAATTATGCAAATAAAAATTGAAAATAAATTTTATTCTGGAACAAGGGCCCTTTAGGATAACAGAAATACACAATAAAAAAAACAAAGTTAACCAGAAACAAAAAAAAGAAAAATAACCATTTATAGAATATCTGGAATACAAAATCAGTACTTACGCACATGCCCCTACATAGTAGAGAACATCCTTCATGATCGGCCCTGTTCATCTATCACTTTTCAAACATTTACTTAAAACGGGCAGAAGAGACTTAAAATAGTTTAATCAAGCAAAATTTAAAAAGTGCATGAAATTAGAAAACGGCGTAAAACCCTCCCCTCCCGCCCTCAGAGATAGCCTTACTTAATTGACTCAAAAAGGCAATTATAGGGAGTAGGTTAGTCAATGTCACAATAGGAGATCATAACACAAAAAATGCCATCCTATCCGGCCGGACCCGCCCCACTAGACCTCCATGGAACGTCCTTTATCAATTTTGAAATATGAGCTTAAAATGGGAAGAGTCTCTTAAAGATAGTTCAGTCGAGCAATATTTAAAAAGCACCTGAAATTGGAAAAAGGTGTGATTTTGATAATATCAAGAATATTTTTTAATTTATATATGTTTATTTAACGTTTTGTGAAAATATGTTTTGTTTTTTCCAAACTTAATATCTGCCCAAACAAATAAGCGACATGATCCTCTTAGCATATTTTGTATTTACTTAAATTCTTCATAATGATAATATTTATTGTTTGGATGATTCTGAAGTTTCAATTAAAATGCTTAAGAAAGTATTCTAAATTCTTTCAACTTAATTAGAGTAACTTTATATTCATAAAAATTAAAGCTCAAAATCCTCCTTTATGAGAATTCATAGGGATAAGCAAGGAATCGATTAATTATGCTAAGGAGTAAAAAAAAGAGATTTTGAAGAAAGTTTGGAAATATTTAGAAAAAATGAGATTAAACTTAATAAAAAATTAAAAATTTCGTAGGGTAGAATATTGTTTTTCGCAGACGTTTTGCTTTTTATTCGTATTCACTCAAAGAAACCCGTTTTTTCCCTAATGCAGTAAGATGCGCTAATATCTCGCAAGATAAAAACAATTTTCGATAATTGTTGTTCAGGCCAGAGACTGAACCTAAGAGATACTAGGTTTAACTGGATTTGAAATTTGGCGCCGTCTGGGAAGGCAGGAACAGCCAGCCCTGGTAGGGATAATCCCTTGAAGTTGGGGTCTGAGGATGCCACCAAGTACCGGCCCCACTCTGTTACCAGCGCTAGAAGAAGCATGGCCTGATAGACAGGACGAGTGTGGCGATGGCGGCACCCAGCACAGAAGTCGGCCCATATCTGCAGATCCAACAGGTGACACCTATCCATATCGTGGTCTCACCACTCATTTCAAGTAAGGAAGCATCTTACCTCTTTCAATAATCAAAAACGGTGACTCACATCATCAGCGTCTCATCTCAGCGATGGCAACCATAGTCAAAATTGGATCTAACTCACTAACACTATTATTATATTTTTTGGCATACCAATTTCTCTACCAGTTATTTTTGTTTTCCTCAATATATTTTACTTTCTTATCAATAATTAATTTTTTTTATATATAAATCCCAAATTAAATGTATTGTTCATTTTGGAATAGCCAGTCTCAGTTAAGGCAATGCCTGGGAACATTTCCTCAATAGTCATTGCCAGGGACCGAGTCCCCTGAGACCGTAAAACACATGATATTTTTTATTTAAAGTGTTAAGATCTGAAAAGTCATACGATCACCCGGGGAAGCGGAACCAGTCCTAATTTATTAATGGCCGGTAGTATTGGTAAGTTCACTTTTGAACCCCCACTGCCGCCACAATTGTTATTAATCTATATTTTTATCTCTGCGATGCTGTCCTAAATAGCTCTATAGTCAACATCTAGACGCCTTACTGGTCAAGTTGGGAATATCGGTTAGCGAGTTGATCTTACAGCAAACCCAAGTCTTTTTGGCCAAACAATATAATTTGTTAATGCTGTACGAACCATCTAAACTACCATTGTACCAGAAAACGCTGTCACCAGTCTAACAACGTTATATATATCATTATTATATATACCACCAACCCCCATAGAGTCACGAAAATTTCGAGGAATACCTTATCCCTCCTCACAGCAATGTCTCTTACACTATCAGTTTACTCTCGGGTTCCATCGTGACCATCCCCCAGTACTCCTCCTATACATTTTCTAGCAAAAGCCATGCTCATAATTATTAACCTATCAATAATGACAAGACATAAACTAACTTATATAGCGCTTCCTAATTTGTAAGAAGTATATTTAAATATTGATAAACATTTTATTGCATAATAAAAGTAAATATTAAAGTATTCACTGTTGTTGACCTCGTTAAATTCCTACAGATTGTTTACTCCTTCGACAATACATAGACTAATAATCAGAATTAACCCTCCAAAATATATTTTATTTATCAACATTATTTTATAAAACATTAGATATACAACTTACACATTTTTTTTTAGGTATCGATGTTTTTAATAGTGATGGGCGTTCATGTTAGACGGACCAAGTAAAACGATAGGGCTGTAATCCTAGAAAGCCTATTAGCCAGAATCTAACTAATTATAGTAGTGGGAGCCTATAATTAGGATAGGTAATAATCAACGAGGATAGTCAGTGGGAGTCTTTCAACGTGGGCTGGTCGCGATCGATGGCTAGAACTAGTGGGTTCAGGTTAGTTCAAACCCATCCGCTGCTAAACCTCAGCCCTAGTTAGAAACTTCCATCTATATGAATTAAAATTTAGATTATATAGCGAAAGTTACAGATTATATGCATTGAGTCACTATACATAAATAATTTTATGGATGTATGTAAAATATAAAATAATATTTTCAAAAGATTTTCCATGATTCCAGGTAGGATTAAAATTCTTATTTGGTTTAATGACCGAATGTAAAGTCATTAGAGTGGTCATTTGTATGCTTATTTATACAGGTACATTGAGGTATTTAAAAAAATAAAATAATTATTGTTATCTCTAACAGAGAGAAGTAAAAGTGAATTATTACTCAACTGCATCTTAGCAATAGAGCTAGGAAAAAATAGGTCAAACCCAATTCATTGGGGAAGCCCACCGAAAGGTATCA
>NW_027114997.1:372990-374055 GCF_000696795.3 Halyomorpha halys
TTTAATATTTGTCATTTCTAAAGAACACCCTCTTTATCAGAAGGCGTTTATCTCCATTTGCTTTCTATTACACACTGTTCGTGTCATCATATGACCAACCAAATTGTTTATTTTATTTTTTTTTGGCATTAAATAAATAATTTATAAGTTTATTAAAACTTATTTTCTGATAGAGTCCCATTCACTCTTAATAATTTAGAGCACCCAGGACGTCATCATTCACTCCTTCATTTTTTTTCTAAAGAATCATCCGTTCATGGGTGATTGTTGGAACAGACGCTCACCCACCAACAACGATGCGACTGTATTAGCGGTTAAATCGTTGTATTAATTGTTTGGCGTCTGGTCACTTTTCGAACCAGTGTTCACCTAAGGCGTCTTGTACGCTCACCCACCAACAACGATGCGACCGTATTAGACGGTTAAATCGTTGTATTAATTGTTTGGCGTCTGGTCACTTTTCGAACCAGTGTTCATCTAAGGCGTCTTGTACGCTCTCCCCCCAACAACGATATAGGATAGATGTTTTGCTCGGTACCGCAGTGGCGGGAATTCGCGGTCGTCGGGGTCGTTGGCGCGGTTTGCGGGTCCTCATCGGCGGTGGTTCCCGGAGGTCCTTTGTAGCGCTTGGGTGTGCTCACAGGTTGGACTTGCCACTCGCACGGGGTGGACAGCGATTGGTGGGCGGGGTGACCGGGCTATTCATTGAATTGGAATGTATTCTTTTGCCACTCTTCTGGGTTACTTATATCTAACAAGCTTATTTAATAACATAATTTTTTCTCTTGAGGCTTAGTAACTCTCAATAATCAGGACTCTTATTGGTAATCATTTACCACGCTTTCTATCTTATTCAAATTTCCCTATCAATTGGCATTTGACTATTCAAAGTCAAAGGAAACAAACCATGTTTATGAACTCTTATCGTGCATCTATGTATGTTCACATCTATCCGACCCCATCGTCGTCCGTTGCCACACTCGTGCCACAAGAGTCAATTTTCGTTAGTTCCCTGCATATTTTCAGGGTGGGCGGCCAGTTAGAATTTTTTATTTTTGACTACTT
>NW_027114997.1:383437-388266 GCF_000696795.3 Halyomorpha halys
AACGCCCTTTCAAAACTAACAAACAAACAAACACATCCTATTGAGAAGATAAGTATCTAGCTTTAAGAAGAGGATTTTGGGTTACATTAATGACTAATAGTTTAAGGTCCAATCGTGATGGAACAGAAATAAATCCATACAAATAATTTGGGCTAATATTGTTGGGTTCCGACATGTATCTGATTCGGTTCTCTTGATACGTGGGGCAGTTATATAAAAATGATAACAATCCTCCAATGCTCTAATACTAAGAGTAATTGCATCTTTACCGGGAACCTTTAATAGGGGAATAATTCTAAACTTACTATTAATTACGGATTTATCATTTTTGGAAAGTAATTAGTAATAATAAGAAATAAGTAGTTATTCTAGAGGGACCAATCCCAGAATAAATAATTATTATTATTAATTAATTTCGATTATTTTATAATTACTGTAATTTGAAACTGCAAAAATAAATAGCAATTTTAACTGTTTGATAATAAATTAAGGAAAACTACTACTTGATGAACCACTAGTAATATGGTCCAAAATCACAATTGTTACTTGTACCAAAGTAAGTGCATTAACTAATAACAGACAAATGTAATTGCAATTACTTTTTGCCCAACACAGGTAACTATGCATGGTGTTCAAGCCTCGATCGACACCACTTTTTTCCTGGAGTCTCATAATCCTCCTAAGGCGTCTGAAAAGAAGATGGCTTCAAGATTTTCTCTACTAAATATGTTATTGGAGTTCTATCAATGGGTAGATTCTCCACATGTCTAACTAACATCAAATTTAGTTTTTTTTATTTATTTTAATACAGTTGTAACTATCAATAAATAAATTTAAATACAATCTATTTTAAAATTCTTTTTTAAAAAACTATTAAAACATAATAAAGGTGTTACAGTAATAAAAAAAAAATGAGAAATCATCTAACCACGCATTATTATTTTATACTGTCACGTATATTTTTTTTTCTTTTTATGATATTATGATTCCGAAATACTTCATATTTTATCTTTATATTTGAGGGGATTCGGTCGTAAAACCTGGCAACTTAAAAAAAAAAACTTTCAGAGTTAATATGTTTGTTAACAGCAATATTTTACCGCAAACCTGTTGTCACTTACCATTTTACCATTACCATATTTTACCATTACCTTTAAAAACATGAACTTCATCAAAATTATTTAATAAATTAGTCTTTAAAAAATTAGGTAAAGCAAAAAACTTCAATTCATAATAAAACTCAGATACCATATTTTACAACTGAGTGCCTCATTCATATGCTCAGAGGAAAGTAAATCAAACCTCTTATTTGAAACGAAAATATGTGTGGTTACGTCCGAGCTATTAGCATGATGCTAAGATGAACTTGATTTTTTCAAATCGGCAAAGCAGTTTCGCAGGAAAGTTCCGAATTCTACTTACCTTAAAATGTAATACTACAAATTCATTGGAGAAGGTAAATTTTTGTTTCTTATTTAAATACAAATGTTCAATTTGAAAAAAAAAAAAATAACTAATTAAATAGATACATAAAAAATCCGATTTTTCCTTCCACTTAAAACCCATCAACTCTTAGTTTCCTCTCTTGATTTCCCCACTTTTACTATGGCTGCCTGGTATATGGCGGACTCTCGGGTAATCTCGAATCTAAACTTAAACTTATGAATTGCACGGTACGATTTATTTTTGGAATCGCCAGAGATACGCACATTAACCCAGTATTATTACGCCGAGGTGAAGTGGCTCTATCCATCCTTCCGATGCTAGTATTTCCTAGCTTCCTTTCTATTCCAAGACATTAATACACAACGCCCCTCCTTTATCCTAGAAAACCTACATTTAAAATTCTGTGACCAATCCCCTAATACCAGGTCCCGGTTATCTGACATCTACTCTCCACCTAACCGAACTGATGCGTTTGATAAACCATTTTTAACCCGATCCGCATATCGCTGGAACTCCATTCCATCTAACATACGTCATGTACAAACCCTTCCCTCGTTAAAAACCCTTCTATTCAACTACTTTTCTTCACCGATCTAATCCAATATTAGATAGAATTTGTTCTAAAGGGACCTGGTCCCAAAATAGGAAAAAAATGTTCAATGTTCTCCAGATTTAAGATAGATTCGTACTACATCCGACAAATGTTATCAAGAAATACAGCATTTGTATTTAAAGCAAAATGAATAAAAATTAAATTAAATTGTTAAATCGAGAACTAAGGGAAAGCAAGAGAGAGGTTCGTTTTGGAAACAATCGTGCTAAAGAGATCTTTATTAAACAGTTTCAAAATCAATTTAAGGGAGTTAAACTGGGGAGAGTTGTGATCTATTTCTTCGATAGTGATTTAACTTGGCCCTAGTTAGGGCTGAGGCGGACACTCCCAGTAAGCCCCTAATAGATTCATTCCTTATCTCCTTCTCATTCTCTTAACCTACTTCTCCTTTCTTCATTCTTTTTCACAGATAATTTATATTTTTCCATTCCGAACTAATTCCACAATATCCCGCTGAACTCTTATTTTAAAGATGTTTTAGTTGTTCGATAATAAGATACCGAGCATAACGATGATGAAGAAGTAAGTATATTATTTTGTACTAAATATTGTAAATATGTAAAAAGTTTTAATTAAAAAAAAAGATAAACCTGAATATTTTAAATCTAGAGGATTTTTATTGCCACTTAAGCTGATATCTGCTTACGTATAAGAGAATACTATAAGAGTGATCGGCCTGATAATTATAACTATAATTATTATAACATTTACATTTTATTTCAACAATTGATAATGTGCGAGTTCAGTCAAACGAAAAATACACCTCTCAAGATTTAAAATTTTATAATTATTGACTAATTTTAATTAGCCCAATTTCAGAAAATAAAAAAATTCGTTCTTATCACCAAAATATTTTTTTATTGTATTTAAATGTTTCAAAATATGATAATAAAACTGGAATATCGCTGATTGACAATTTGACAAATAAAATATTGCTTTTTCTTCATCATATTATATTTATTGTATCGACTCTTTTAATTTCATTTCTTTTTTGTATTCTATCCGTGTATATTTATAATTTTTTTTTTTTTTAATATAATTTCGTTTCCCCTTTTATACATATTAAAATTCTAGAACTTGATAAAATAGGTTCAGTGTTCAGATATAGTGTCTTTTTTTTTGTTTTGTTTTATTAAATAAATATATTATTTTCACTATATAACCTAAAGGAGTATATACTAAATGGACTAAGGCGATTACCAGGGCTATATTGTTTCCGAGACAAGGAATGCTATGAAAGAGGACACCATCAGAATATCCCAGGCACAATATGTCACAACTATGAAGAGAAATGTGGGAATGAGCAGAAGATGAGCTGTCAAAAAGGGCGGAGGGTCGGAAGACAAACTTGCTGGCAAATTGAACGGTAAACAGGCCCCTGACAAAACTTCCTCAGCGATCGTTACAGCTGCCTCGGGGTGTCGGTGTTGTAGCAGGTGTTCTTCATTAGTCATAGTTTTTTAAGAACGAGGTAATTAGGGAAATATAAGAAATCTCTAAGCATTATATTATTATAACAACTTCTTATAAATTGGTAATTAGAGGTCCATGTAGTCCAAATTTTCAAGTAAATTACTTTTTATAAATAATAATAGTAATTCATAACTACAATCACGACATTTCATTACAAAGCACTTATTTGAGTTTAGGGAGTAAATAGGTAGGGTAACAGGAAGACTAGACAGAGGGATAGGTCTGGGCGTCTCCTCAATTCTTTGCGGATGAATCAGATCACAGTGTCCTACTAATTGCTTGAGGATTCCCAGTTCTCCCTATCCCAACGAACGTCTACGTTACCTCCGCATGGTGACCACTGTAGAGTCCTATGGGATACTCGAACGAAGAGGTGGAGGTTCGTTTTTTGTCAATCTGATAGGCCTGGCAGATCCTACTGGGCACAAGATCCAAGTGAAGGGAGCTAAAGCTGAGGCTGAATGGCAGAGGGTGTATAAAAATATACTATCTCTTATCGACCGACTTGGGGAACCCAGTGCACTCCATTATATTCGTCCTTCTCAGTATTGAAACTGTCCAAGTAAACAAAAAGAAGCTCCTTAAACACGATTTTAGAAGACATGAGCAATGTTACAGTGCAGCAGAGATCGGAGGAATGGAACCTCTAGATTCCAGATCACTAATGGAATCGAAAGAGGTGAAGGGGTGGCACAACCAAGAAGGCCGCTGCACTATCTCAACATACTAGGAGTCTGCTGGGTCCTTCGACCTCGGCTGATAGGAATCAGAGCTCTATAGGACCTGGATCTACTGTGAAGGGAGGGTTTAGGACCGTGGATTAGTCTCAAAATATTGGAATGCTCTTCGGGATCTGAACCATCCACAAAGGTTGGAACTAGGCCGGTGATGCGATTTCAGGACGCTGAGGGACAACCTCAACTTCTGTTAATAAGGATAAGGAATAGCAGGATCTACACAATTCACTGAAAATAGGATCTGATCTTCCCTAGTGAACTATGCGCAGGGATCCAAGCAGATCATCTTATGCCAACAATGCTGGATGCAGCAAAGTGCCCATCATTCCGAACGGATATCCATTTTTTACTAAATAATTAAAAAACACTATCCAAATTATAGTCTCAAAACATTTATTTCATTTACACGTCCAACGTTTCGGCCAATCCGGCCATCTTCAGGGACAATCTATTACAAAAATTTTTCATTATTTGTATGATCCTACAATCCATTCAATTATTTAACATTATTATTTATAATTTACCTTACCTTAATTTACTATGAGACATATCATTTAACT
>NW_027114997.1:389790-405325 GCF_000696795.3 Halyomorpha halys
GATTCTATGTAAAACAATAATGTAAAAAAAAAAAATATTGATATAATATAATTTAATATTGAAGGACTATCTGAAGATATAAAGAAATCATTTATTTATGATGTTGATGAGTACTCTTTAATAAACAATAAAATCAAAAATTATTATAGTATATTTAAAGACAAAATTGATATAAGGAATCAATCGGGATTAATATATAAAATTGTCTAAATTGTCCAGTTTTATATATAGGTGAAACAAAGCAAATATTGGGTGATAAAATTTAAAAACACAATAATGATTTGAAAAACAAGGAGGAGGATCCGAATAAAATGGCAATCGTACAACATGCAACCAAAAACCAGCATATTTTTGATTTTGAATATACTATGTTTTTACATAAAGGAAACACTGAATTAAGGGACCTACACGCAGCATTGTGGCGTATAAGATGGGCGTGGAAGGTTCTAAGGCTAAGTAACGAGCGGATCTCTAAAATGTTAATAAACACTGAACCGACGGATAAACGTCCGAGGGGTCACCGAGACGAAGATGGGAGAATTGCGTCAGAACTGATTTCGTAGCATTGGGTTTGGAGAGGTATCACTGGAAGGATGTATGCAGAAAGCGATTGGTGGTATCGGCACCGAACTTTTGGGTTCGTTAGGCCTTCCTTACTATTATTTTTTTTGTAGTTTAAAGTGATAGTTCACAGGTTTATACTAACGAAAATAGCTAAAATCGTTAAATTAAATTATTCGTGACGCACTGGACACCTGCATCTCTAACTAGTACATTTAATATTTCCGTCCATTACTTCAACTATATATAAAATAATGATGGAAAATAAATTTAAGATCTTTAAGATTTTTTTATTTCCAAATATCTATATAAATAAAGTAATAGTCTCAAAACTTTTTCAGGTAGTAATTTTTTTTTTATTATGATGAGAGGTCGAGTTTGAAGGACCATAGGCTATGATGAATATCGTTCAACATTTTTTTAATAACAGTGATAAGTATAATTATACTGTATTTTTATGACCTATAAATTTTATAGTTCTCTGCGATGGAGATATTTCTCCAGCTAAACATAATTTAACTGTCACGCTAGGCTGTCATTTCAAGAATATCTGACTATTTTATCTAAATATTTTTGTAGTAATAGTTCCTTTTCATACACATTTATTTTGTCATGAACTATATTTGCACAAGCTTTGTGAAATAAAACAATCAGAAAATTTAGTTACAATTAATTAAAAAGAGACCTTTCATTATCACGAGAATCAAACTATAATCCGTGGTACGGTAGGATTTTCATTAAAACAGACTCTTCTCAAAGCTACATTAAGATCAGCTGCTCCGTAGACATGAGAATGATTGCTCAATTAAGACTTTCTAGTAATTATGCAATTAGTTTTAGAGTCGGCACACACAAATATACTTTGGACCCTCTGAAGCTTTGTCCAGTTTGTTATGAAACGGCGTTGAAAGATTGTTATCATTTCTTATCAAACTGTCCCGCGTATTAAGAGAGTTGAATCGATAACTAGTACCCTCATGACGACCTTAAACTGTTATTTATTTTTGTAACCCAAAATCTTATACTTATCTTTTCAATAGGGTGCGTATTTTTTAATTTATTTTATATTGTTAAATTGTAGTGACTTTGTTTTTATGCATGGGATGTAGTTAGCCCTGATTTATTGTTTGTTACTGGTTTATATAAATGATTTTCAAATAACTATTCGTTTAAAATAGCAGTGATATATGAAACTGTATATTGTACAGACTAAATCTGTCCGGAGGTTGTTCCATAAACAAATAATTATATTACATAATATAATAATATATGTATATATTTTATTTTATACCAGATCGGCCTGGTGAGCCTTACATGGTTGATATAACCGTTATATTATATATAGTTTCTTTAACAGTTGATTTTGGGGTGGTATAGTCTCCTACAAAAGCCACCCCTAACTATATACAATGTCATTATTAAAAGAAAAAAATAATACAATAAATAGATAAGAATAATGCTTCTTAATAAAAGAGGAAAGTAAGATTAATAAAAAAAAATGATATTGGTATACGCAAATAAAACAAACAATTGCCCTCTAATAGTAAAAAGAAACATGTTAATTTGAAAAAGGGACGAGAGAAGAAAAGAGAAAAAAAAATAATGAATAACAAAAATTAGTAATAATAATAAGTAAAATAGAGGTAGTGTGACTATGAACTAATTTTATATTTAATAAAATTTATAAAAGAATATCCTGTAACAGTCTGGGCTTCAGTCTTCGGATTGAGGTTGGGTTTCCCAGGTTGTAGGTCACTGCTCCTTTAACTGTCGGCAACTGGGAGTGGAACTTCAAAAACCATTTTTTAATATAATCCTCTATTGACTCCATCTGTAATTCGCGATGCAATTGGCTATTTCTTATGAACCAAGGAGCATTAACTGCGATTTTTAAGACTTTATTTTGAAGAGATTGTAGTTTTTTCCTTTTCGTAAAGGATGCCGCTCCCCAGACTTCACAGTCATACATCAGCAGTGGCCTCAGAATTGTTTTAAATATAAGAACAGTTGTTTCTGGTTTTAGTTTGGAATTTCTGTTTAAGGTAGGATATAGCATTGCTAACCTTGCATAGGTTTGAGTTAGTTTGATGTAATATATTAATTATATTTATTAAAATCATCAGAAATATTTAAAGCTCTTTAATCATAAACATGATGTAATTTTACCATTACTTCCCTTTACAATATTCCTTAGGATTCGGCGACAAAGGTAAGTCACAAGACATCCATTACCGAACTAAACAGTCTGAAACTAAACAAGGAGATAACCTCACATGGGTCAATTAAGCTCTTTCATCATTTGGCACTTCGCAATGTCTTAATCGAAGCTTAAGAACCTTTTCGTAAGCTTAAGCAATACTTATAAAGCTAAAAATAACTCTTTGCTTCATTAGAGCATCCTTTCTTATTCGATGACTTGGTTTAATTCAACAAGGATATTATCTACCTTCACACTGGTATTACCTACTATTTCTTTTTACCTTGAAATGGGAGAGGGAGGGTTGAAAAGTACATTATAAAGTAGATGTGCAATAATGTAGAGTTAAAAAAAAATTAATATTATCATTAATAATTGAATATCCTGTTTTATTGAGTATTATGTATATTTATTATTCTATGGTTTCAAGGTACATAAATTATTATTATAGTATTTTTTATAGTATTATATTTATATTTACGTCGTAGAGTAGATGACTAATATAGGTACATGAGCTTAACTGAAACGTTTGTTCTCATTAAAAAAAAAGTATGTTCACTTGTTCCTGATCTATTTTCTACTAACAGTATTTGGAAATCACTGTGTTTTTGGATTAGACTGGGATGAATGTGTTTAACTGAAAATTTCGCTGAAGTAAGGTAATGAAAATATTATTTCCCAAAGATATGTCGTATAAAGGTGGTCTATGGTACTTACGCCAGAACGTGAAGCTTTGGGTCAGACAGAATGGAATATGAACCTGGTACAGGTCTCACTCTCTGGATGGCCACAGTATTGGGAAGGTTACTAGTCGTGGCTTCAATCAGCGTCTTCAGGTCGGTGGTTGAGCAGGCGTCTGGCAGGCATACTCCAAGGGAGATTTCTCGCGCCTAAAATAATAAAAATTATTCAGTTATACCTAAGTGAAACCTTTATTATTAGTATGAGTAATGAGTTATATTAAAATAGCATAATACAGTCTTATAGAAAATGGTTTTTTTTTTGTCCCAAATCGCGAATTAATAATATATATATATATTGATATAAAGAAACGTAGGTTTTTTTTTTAAATAATTTATTTATTGATACTTACAACTGTATAAATATATACACATCAAGTAAATTTGCTGGAAGTGATATTATGACAAGATAAAAACATGTGGAGAATCTACCCATTGATAGAACTCCAAAAACATTTCTAACGGAGAAGATCTCGAGGCCATCTTCTTTTCAGACGCCTAGGAGGATTATTAGGTATTGAAGGAGAAGCCAGGTTAGAAACGAGTTGGTTTGGGTGGTTGGGAAGTTTATTATGGAAGGATTGGTATCTGGTTCTGGCCAAATCGGCAACATATGGGACATTGAGGTCCTGATGGATGATTTGATTTGTGACAAAGTAAGGAGCATTAAGAATTTACGAAGGATTTTGGACTGTAAGGATTGGATTCGACAGGAATTAGATGGTTTAGTGGAGCCCCATAGCTCAACTCTGTATGTCCAAATAGGCCTTATAATAGTGATGTAGATCAGTATTTTTTAATGGATTGGAAGTTTGGACCGTTTGTCTAGTAAATGTTGTAATAGTCGGAATCGACGAGCAGTTTCCTGTCTTTTCAGTCTTCTGTGAGGATTCCATGTCAGTCGTTTGTCCAGATTTAGTCCTAAGTAACGGATCTGTTCAACAGGAATAAGTGGGGTATTATTAAAAGATACTGTAGGGTAAGACGAGGGTTTACGACGAAGGGTAAATGTGATTTGGTGGGATTTATTGGAATTTATTTTAATCCTCCAGTTTTGGCACCATTCTTCAAGGGTGGTGATGTGGGATTGGAGAAATGTAGGTTGAAATTTATCTTTAATGTAAGGTCTTAAATACTATTATGTTTTATATTTCCATTTCCATTACTCGGTGCATAACGGTATACAATCCGAATTTAGTGTTCCAAATTTCAACAGGCTTCCAAAATTTAATTTTACATTAACTGCAAGAACATTATGATTAATTCTGTCATTATATATAAAACTAGTTTTGGAACCACTAAAAAATTACCCACAGAAGAGTACGTGATATCTAGGCGGTGTTAGACAAATGTAGAAAGACAGATTTGTTCCCGTGAGTTCCAGGTTAACTGGCCCCTGGTTAGCAGGCGTGCCCATAGACGGCTGCTTTTTGCTCATTAACAAAATTATTAATGAATAATAATTTTGATTTATGTTTCTTCTCTAGAAATCACTGTCTTAATACTTAAAATTATAATTCATCGCGGAAGCTTATTTCATTTTATTTAATTTTTTAATTGTGCAGTGACGGTTTTCTATTCTTTTAATTTGAATAAAATTTATATTTAAATGTAATTAAATGAAAGAGAAAAATATAAATTAATAGCTCGTGTAAAGTGATTGCTTAAATTAGAGAACTGGACATAGCAAGTATGTGATGAAGACTCTTGACTGTCCAGCGACAGTTTTACTCTCAACCCCAATACCTGTATCTTGGGCTCAAACACTTTTATCTTCTAGGTGCGAGGGCTCACATCCAGTTTTAGGAGGTATTATCAAGTGTGTAAAAGCCCGTGGCAAGGCATATTTGATATGATACGTTTCAAACCCAACAGAGTCACTTCAATTCCAATTCAAAGCACAATCGTCCCAACAACAAGAGAGTAATTAACGCCTTTCCATTTGTCTTAAGTACGATCAGTGATCAGTCAAAAGGAACAAGTGTTTACACAGTATAAATACGGTTCTATTACAGAAGACCTCAGTGAGTAAATACAAGTAGTTAACAGGCATAAGACATTTGAATTAATTGCATAGTTCAAAGCCATCTCTGTTGTCAAAGATTCTGACCCAGCAGCAGCCCGAAGTTACGTCTTCTATTATTAATTCCTATTAAGGATTGGAAAAATATTTTTTTTTTTTATTTTAGGTATTTTTTTAAAATTTCAAATAATAGCAAAACAATATATTGTATTACAATATAATATCTATATTTATATTGTTTTATTCTAGTAGCTACTACGTATTTTCATAAGTCATTTGTATATTTTATTTATGCAAATATGGTTTAATATATTTAATTTTTAATTATCATGTACATACTTAAAATTAACCCTTCCTGTATATGTGTATGAATATTTAGGGCATATATACGTATGAGTAAGACGTTGCTAAGAACAGTAATTGTCATATATGATTTTGTTTAAACAGAATTTAAATGTTGTTTAAATAAAACTAAAACTGAACATAGGAATTGTAATAAAACAGGTGCTTTTCTTATTTGATTAAAATCTAAAGAAAACATATAATTTATTAAAAAAAATTGAAGCATGCATTCATTAGCATATAAAAGTGTTACATACATTCGTACAAAAAATCGTAGAAGGAAATGTAACGTCGAACATGAAATAATATAAAATAAGCCGTGAATGAACTTCTTACCCACTAGAAGTTCATGCTCGGATCGGCTCAGAAATACTGGAATCAATTAAACCCGAGCTTAAAATTTTGAGTTCAAATGAGCTTCTGTCGATAAAAGTTAGACGTCTTAAAAGTTATTCCTCACTCTTAAACTATTTCTCTTTGAATCATAACAGAAAAATCAAAAAGTGATACTTTTATTTTTTTTTTCATATATAAAAAAAATGTATATAATACAAAACAAATATATAAGAAAAAGAAAAACAGCAAGATAAAAAATTAATAAAAAAGGGAAGAAATATTATCGATAATAAAAAAGTCAATTGTAAAAAATATAATATTTGATTATTTTTATATATAACAATTAAACCTCAAATATAATTGCACTTAATAAATATATATTTATTTTTTTAGAATTAGCCCCCGAAGATTGACGTCAGAAGAAATATTTTATTGATGTAAAGTTGATAAAAATAAATGATTAAAGCAAGAGGGCGGATAAATCAGGGCAGGAAAAAAAAGAATACAAAATATAATAGGAAAATTACTTTATAAATAATAATAAGAGATAAATTAAATTTATTGAGGCTGATTTACCAATGTTTTTATACAGTTAAATGTACTACTACTTTATGAATAATTCCCATTGTTTTCAAGGCAGCTAATTTAAAATACAAGCATATTAAAATTTACAAACTGCTAACAAAGACCTATATTTTGGGGGAATTTAATTTCTATGAGCTATAACTTCTAACGAATACAATATTAATTCTAATATTATATCTATAAAAATTTCATTATTATCATTAACAAAGGATTATTAAATTCATTATTTAAATTATGGTTTTTATTTATGAAACATAAATTTAAGATACTTTAGCTCAAAAATAAATTACTTTCTTTTAAATTAAATTTTTATTCCTGAAATTATTAATTCCGAGCAATTTTAATACAAATTTAAATATTCTATTTATTTTTTTGTTTAATGAAATATGATTTCAGAAAACAGAGGACGTCTATCGATTTGCTATTTAGCCGTGTCCTTAGTTTATTCACAAAATTCCCCGAAATAGAAAATACCCTCTCACTTGCAACCGAAGTGTTATTCATACATTGAAAACCGATATTTTCTACTAAAAAACCGGTTTTAGAATTTCATAATTTTCTCCAAAAAAACGGTTTTTAAAACCCGGTTTTAAAAACCGACAAACCCTATTTGTGGTATATAATCAGGGTTATATTATGTGATATTACTTCGTGATGGGGCATACCAATAGTAATTGTTAATGGACTTAAAGGCCTAAATCTACACGTATTTCTAATATTGACAAGTGGTTATAATTCTGCTTGTTCTCAACGCACCACTTGTGGGGGCGCAGGCAGTAACAGTGGGTTAGTTTGATGTTTTAGTGAGTCCAGGAATTTAATATGTCTGGAATATATTAAGTAAAGTCAGTCATTAATTGTTGTCAAGTCGGTTAAGGTTTTAGGAATCACAGATTTTATTTTCATAAATATTTATCAATTAATTATACATTTATACTAAAAGGAAGAACCAGGTGATTGCAGTCAAGTGCTGGCAACTTACAGCGAAAACGTAGTTTGATCAAACATTAGGAACTTTGACCGATTATGGTTTTCTAAGTCCTTTATGGTTTCTATAACGGTGCTAATCCATTTATGATGATCATATGAATTATAATTTAGCATTTTGAGGTAATTTCGAATACTGAAAAAGTTCTTAAAAAGTACAGATCTAAAAATATATATATTAAAACAGTATTAAATACGAAATTAAAAACTGATACACAAAATAAGTATATGTCAACTTCTTTGGGCTTGACTTTATATATATACTATTTAGTTTATCTTCATACAAGTATAAGAATACATATATATTCTTTAATTGTGAGTAACTGAATAATTTCAGTCATAAATAATAAGAAATAATGTATATAATTTTTCAAATTAATGTTATCGTAGATAGGACAGTTTTAATCATAGATTTAAATAGAAAGCAATTTTTGTAGACAAATATCTAAGGAATGTTTGGCTAATTAGTTAAAATTTGTGGATAATGGAAATTATCTATATTAAATCTGGTATTAATAAGGAGTTTAGTATGTATCAACTAGTTAATAGCGAGTTGACTTCGCTATCACAGGGCTCGATTTGACGTGGTTGTATATTTGTACCTATTACATGGAGCATCTGCAGTTAACAATAACCTGATTACATATACACTAATATCATTTCATTCACTTCATCTAATTACTGAAAGTATCTGAGTTTTAATCCCATTTATCGAAGTTCTTTTGGATACATAAAATATATTATAACTCTCTGTATAAAATTATATAATAATAAGGCAATCCTTCCCGGCCGGACCCACCTCACTAAGACCCCCATGGGAGCGACGGTCCTCTATCACTTTTGAAATATTTGCTTAAAACGGGAAGAGGAGACTTCAAGATAGTTAAATCGAGATATATTTAAAAGGAGCCTGAAATTACAAATCGGCGTGAAAAATTTTTATATTTCATAATATACTATGGAAACTAGCAGGTTTTCTTAAATGTAAGAGTGTAATGCTGATCGAATTAATTTTGTAATGCACCGACAATGTCTAATTACTGATTTTTTTTTGGTTTTTACAAAGGTTGATTATCTTTAAAATTAGTGACTATAATATTCCAGGAAGTATAGAGTTTTCGAGTTATTATAGTAGGTACGAGGATTGTTATAGAGGAGTTACCAATAGTAAATATTAGTACGTCCTGTTTCGTAAAAGGACAATGGCAGCAATGTCTGACATGGATTTATATCATGTAACATGTCATAACTAGTTCAAAAGTTGCAAAACTTTAGCACGGCTGAAGCTTCTTGACTCTGTGTGACAACCGTGACGGTGTTCATGAATGTTATAATTATTAATTTAATACATTCTTATGAGAATGTAATAAAAATAATAGATTAATAGATAATTTTAATTTCAAATATAACAATTTTTAGGTCCAACAATACATTGGCCAAAAGCAACACGGTTTTTAAATAGTATACAAAAAAAAAAAGAATATTCTCTCCTCAGGAAATCCTTCATCCAGCTTCTTTTCAGCTAGGACTTGTTCCTATTTAATTTAGATAGGTTAATTATTAATCTACATACGACATTATTGGTTCCAATAATAACTGTACTATTAATTTTAGGATTTTAGGATTTTTAATTTTTCACATCTCTTTTTCTATAACTTCTATACGCATGTTTATACTTCCTAGGAACTTTTAATAATATTTTAAACAATTTTATTTTACATATTTTTTAATTATTTGAATTTTACAAATTTTCTAATAAATAAATTTTTACCATATTTACGGTTTTATTTAATATATTTTTCATAAGTATGCACCTATTGTGCCTGGAATGTTGTTTTAGGTCGATACCAGTCAGTTTTGGTTAACAATCGTGGGTGAGTTCTTTTTGAAAACTTAAAGATGAGTATCACTAGAAATTTATTGATGAGAAAGGATAAGGATGGCAGATCAAAATGACCGTTCATCATAATGAAATATAATTTTTTTCTATTTTAAAACCTTCTTTTAACATATTAAATTAATGTATACGAGATTTTTTCGTTTGTGTTTTTACTATCAGGACTTTTCATGCTGAATTTACCTGTGTTTTATTTTTTTTTTTAATTAAATGTTTCTGTGTTATTATTACATATTTAAGTGAAAAGACACACATATTTGGAATGTTTTGAGAATTGTTGATCCATAGTTACGTATATTTTTTTAATATGAACTAATTTTATATGTATTGGGTTAATTTAATTACTTAATTTAAAATAATTTCGCAGCGTTTTTTATTAGTAATTTCAATATAAACTTCAGGTTCTTTTAATTATTTTAAATCAATTATATATGATCCGTTTTGATCTATTACATGTTGCCATCTTTCAGCTAATTTTGTAATTCCGTCTACCCAGAACAGAGCAGTAAAGTATTTCATTAAATGCGAATTAAAGTGTTGAAGTTAAGAGAGTTTTGCAGGGTTCGAAGTAAGTGAAAATCTGTTAGGGTAAGGTCTGGTGAATAGGGTGGGTGAGGGATCACATCTCACAGCCAAACTTCAATAATTTCTGCCGGGTCTGCAAAGACACGTGAGGACGGGCGTTATGGGTAGTCTGTGACCAATGCTTGAATTTGGTCATCAACAGTTGAAGGACAACCCGAGCGCTTTGCGTCTTCAGAATCAATATGTCTGGTTCTAAACCGAGCAAACTACTAATGGACGTTGCTTTATCCTAATGCATCATCGCCAAACACACCAAAAACAAAAACCACAGAATCTCGGTTGAAACAGATGCATAAAAGCACCTTTACTAATCATTTTATAGAATATGCAAACATTATTGACCAAGCAAACATGATTTTATAAAAAAAAAAAAAAGAGGATCAAATTGAAATATTGAAAAACGCTACGAACTTATTTTACAACCCAATAATTTGTGAAGCATTGATGACTGCAGTTCCAGATTCCCTTATCATAAACCGTCTAGTGATCAGACTCTATGCATTTAATGAAATGTTAAATAAAAATTTTTATTTATTGTTATGATTAGCCAACTGTGGTACAATTTAAATAAAATCAGTGCATTTTATCCTACTTATCCTACGACCTTATCTCATCTCGGTAATGTTCTCCACAAGCTCCCAGCTTCGTGACATACATTGAGATTACGGTCACGAAGAAGATGCTCCTATCGATCGGAACAGCATGTGCATTCTGATCCTTCCTCATCTTGCGTAAGATCTACGGCGATTAACCTCCGAAGCTCTTACAAAGGCTTGGTGGGGTTACTTTCTGACTAAGGGTTGCTGGCACACTTTCCGGCGATAAACAGACTTGCACAACCGATAGCGGCTGTCTCTATAATCCAGTTGCGTAACTGCGATCAGAGGTCACACGCGGAGAATGGTTTGTTGATTCGGAAGGGGATTGTTTGATCAAGGTTTTCTAGTTTCATTTTTTTTTCTTTACAATAATTGTGGTAAAATAAGAAATCATCATTGACCTAAGAAAAAAACAGTTTATTTTTATTAATTGAACCACATTAAGAATAACAATCCATCTAGAGACGGTAGTATTATAAGTAGCAGTAGCACAAAAGCTAGCTCAAAACATCTACAAATAATTTAAAAAAACATTTTCAACAATACACCTAAAAGTATTTCTGGGCCCTGTTTCATAATGAAAGTTAATAGTATTGGTTCATAATTACAAGTGTAGAAACAACGTGGTAATAACACTAATACTTATTTTTTTCAATACAGGGATGGCTACTATTAATATTATAGGGGTTAAAAAGTACTAAAGTTCGAGTTACTATTGTATAAGTCAGTGTAATTGTATTGAATTAAATCTACAAGAATAATATTATTAATTTGTACTTTATAATGAAACTATTATGCCCCAGGTTGTCCTAAAACTATATTTACGTATAAGATTATTTTTTTTCGCCGATAATTTCTAAACAGAGCTAATAGGATGCTATTTACGATTCTAGTCCAACAAATTAAAGAACAATAAATTCTGCTTCGAATAATTAACATAACTTAATATTTGGTCAAATGGTATGATCGTAAACAACCTGCACCGGATCGTTCCTTGGACCATGCAATCATATAAAAATTATATAATAATATGCAACTGGAGCAGATGGTTTATGACTAGAGACAATAAGTTATTTCTCGACAGGAATACTAATCCTCATGGCGTTCTATTGATATTAGTTCAATATTGCAAAAAAAATTCCACGTTTTGACAATTTATTTTTTTAGTTTTAACTACAAAATCTTTGAATAAATTTACAAAGTTGTTTTTAATTCATGAAATAAGCTAATAAATAATAATGTAACAGAACTAAAAATTAATATTCATGGTACGATCTCAATAATTCCTATCTCGAGCAATAGTTCTGATTTCGAATCAAATTCCACCCCGTATCCATCCCTTACAATCCAAAATCCCCCGTAAAATCCTTAGTGTTCTTT
This sequence comes from Halyomorpha halys, assembly GCF_000696795.3. Classification (NCBI taxonomy): domain Eukaryota; kingdom Metazoa; phylum Arthropoda; class Insecta; order Hemiptera; family Pentatomidae; genus Halyomorpha; species Halyomorpha halys. The sequence goes on from NW_027114997.1 coordinate 402,023, forward strand.
ATTACGCCACAAATAAACTCATTCATAAAGACTTCAACATCGTTGCAGATTTGGTACGAAATAGATATACTTCCTTTCATTCCAAAGTCCTTATCCACCTAAGCCCATTACCTTTTAATCTCTTATCATTAATAATCCTCGGATTATCATTAAGATACCCATGGGATCTTCTAATTTAAAGCAAGGATTGAAGTAGCACCATTGGTACTTGGTTGGAAGTCCGTTCCAAGATTATCATGTTTTCTGAAAACTTTATCACATTTACTTATTGTATTTGTTTTTAATACAGTTATAAATTTCAATAAATATATAACAAATAATAATAATTTGGCTGGCTAATTGTGGCTATATATAGGAGGTGGTGACAAACGGAATTCCCTTCATAGGAACAGTGATGTTAGAAAATAATTTGTTGAGACCGAATATCCATGTAATTGCACATTTTATTTCGTTTTTTAACATGTTGTAAACTTATTACCTATCAGATTCAATACCTAGGTTAGACAAGCTTTGCCTGAATTAATATTTTAAATTATATGATAAACTTTATTTTTGCAGGATTTGGGTGTTGTATTCACAATTTTGTACATTAAGGATTTTTACTTGACTATTGTACACATTTTGAGTTCTTTTATTCACGAAAAACCGGTCTATTTTTATTACCATATCACTTGATGGAATTATCTTGTTATGATACTCATTAAATGTAGAATTTACATTTATTTAATTTGTTTTAGCAGTAACCTTTAGCTAGAACTCACCGAGTATTTATAGGCAAAAAATATTAAAGTTTCGTAATCCGTTAATTTATCAAACTAATTAGCTAAATGAGGAACCGTTTCAGGACTATAAGAAATGCGTTTCAGTTTTGGGTGTTTTTTTTTACATTAACCGAATTTAGAAGTTATAGTATTTATTCGACGTAAAATTAAACCTTATTCGAAATCCCCACCTTTATAAAAAATAAATGTATTTACAAAGGAAAATTAACTTCGATCTAAATATATATATATATATATAACTGGACTAAAGCATAATATATAACTAAAAAAAATAATAGTACGTTTTAGATAAGAAATAAAGTATATGTCATACTTTATCACTTTTTAGAAAATTTCCAAATGAAACTTTAGTAGTTTAGATAGATCTTGTTTATGGTGAATGAACTTTCTTTTGGTGATGAAGTCGGAATTCAAGAACTTCTCCAGCGCATTTAACTCTGGAATTTCCAATAGAAAGAGGTATTTTCAATCAGGGATTCTCATATAAGATCAACTTTGAAAGCGAGATATATACTAGGGAATATACTAGGGATTGCAATAAAAATATTAAAAAGATCCCTATTTAAAAAAATAAAAAGAAGAAGGAAACAGTTACAATAATCTGCAGTCTTCCATTCTCTTAAAGTAGTCCTTTCTATCAGAAAACAGAGGACGAGCAAATACCATTTTCTTTAATGGGATTGAAAAGGATCTTATTTGCCGACTGATAATTATGATACCGTATCATAATTACCATATTTAAATAACAAATGTAATAAATCTCATTTTTCTAATGTGAATATCGTTATTTAGAAAGAATACTGGCAAAACACTGAACTTAAAACCCATAATGTTGTAGTCCTACGGGTAAATTCATTTTTATTTATTAAATCTAATTTTTCAACCCAGTGGATTCAGGCGCCCTTCTGGGACAACCAGAATCTAAAAAATGGGTACCCTTAATTAAGGAAAAAAATCTGACGTTTGAACGTGATCTTGAACAAATAAGCCCCATATACAACCTCTGTTCAAGAAACTGTACTTCCTATTGAAGTAATTCCTATTCCTGTCCCTTCATGGGTTTTAGAGATACAGACAGGTATAAATAAAGTACTAGACCATCTTATTTAATAAATGATAATTATGTACAGTATTTATGGCTGGAAGAACCTGCTGGAGCACTTTTGTTAAGCAGATTACTTATAAAAATTAAAAGCATCATTTTATACTGTATGCTAAAAGAGTTGCATCATTAGTATTTGGGTAATCGTCAACTTCTTTTATATAAACTTATTTTAAATAGTTTTGTGTATTTCATTTTTTCTCCACGCCCGCTTATCTTGGGCTACTGCTTTCACGTTTGTTGTTGTTGATTGTTGCTTAAAGGCGTAAAACTCTCTGTTCATCAACGCCTATGGGATGATAAATTTTTTTTAAATAAATAAAAAAAAAGCAAAGAGGAGTTATAATTAATAAAGAAGGCGATGTGCTTTTAAAAATTCAAATACTAATGTAATTTTAGCTTCCTCATCTGTGAGAGCTTCTGATAAATTTGGGGTCAGTCCTATCCTGTTTATTATTGGCTAATAGTGAGTACATTCTTCAAAAATATGTCTAATCGTAAGAATGGACTGAACATATTTGCACGTTGGAGTTGGCAGTTTTCTGATCAGGTGAGAGTGCGTGAGGAGAGTATGACCTATTCTTAAGCGGGTTAGAGCAACTTCCTCCCTACGGCTGTTGCGGTAGGATGTTGATCATGGTTTTACTGATCGTTTTATTTCTTTTAATTTACTAGGAGAGCTTTCATCCCACGTTTCTTCTATGCAACACTTTCGCATCTTTGTTGATTCATTCTATCCATCGGTCTTTGGCCCCCACTTGGTCTCTTGCCAACTATACTGCTATTCATTGTAGTGCGTATGGATAATAATTATTAAGGTTAAATTACGTTAAGCCACTATGTTCACTGTGTTTCACTGTTATTCTGGGAAAGAAGGGAACATTTATGAAATGGCGCCTGAATCGACACAAGGCTAACCGTTTAGATGTTAGCAATTCATTTAAAGATAGGAAAAAAGGAGATGGAAATAAAAGTTTGCCACGTTAAAGCAGTCGACGTTTAAAAACCTTTGCCGCAAAAGCTCGAATCGTAATTCAAGGCTAGGATCAGCTGACAGGTTTCGTGCGACAAAATTAATTCTGAGCGATGATTATCAGCTTTATGAGAGCTTATTAAAAGCATGTTAACGAGTTGGCGGCCATTGTGTCCTCTATCCTTCTTACCATCTCTCGCCCGTTCCACCCTTTCTTTTAATTAGCAATCTACACGATATCTTCTCCGCCTTCTGGAAACTTCCTTCTTATTTCGTCCCTTTTTTTAATGAACTGGGTCTTTATTTCTTTTTGTTTTTTTAATTATTAAGAATTAACTTCGGTCGTCAGGACTAGTTACAAATGAAACCATTGTAATAGTATCCTGAAAAGACTAATGGAAATCTAAATATTTAATTTAGTTTAAATTAAAATAATACCAGAATTA
>NW_027114997.1:405410-420236 GCF_000696795.3 Halyomorpha halys
TAAACTAAATATATTTAGTTTAAATATTTAGAAGCAAGTTAATTCAGATTCAAATCCAACCTGTTATGTATTTGTAAAAAAAAAAACTCAAAAACTCAATATTTATTTTCTAAAATAGCTAGCACACAGGTTTTTCCAATTTAGGAATAAAATTGCAGTAATGGTACCTAGAAATAAAACATTTCACTTCAACAGCCAAGTGCAAACAGAAGTAAGTTAGTACTCCTTTTGCAAAGTGGTCAACATGTGCAATTAGAAACAGTATCCCGCCACTTATCAGAGATTTGTTTGTTGTTATAAAACAAACGAGGTATTTATCTTTGCCAATTAGTATAAAAAGAAATTAGGTACATGTTGAATTAAATGCAGTTTAAATTGGTATAACTTGGATTGAATCTGAACAAATAAATAACTTGGGATCCTCGCACAAGACTGAAAAAACAAGAAACTGCATGTCTTCTCGAACTGTACAACAACCCAAGCTTTTAATTGATTAAACAAGACTGATTTACATGATTATAAGCCCTATGGTATGGAGTTGAGCATTGGCTCAAGTAAACCATCGAATTCCTGCATACATCGTCCGAAATAAAATCATTAATAAAGATCTTATTGTTCTAAATGAAGCTGATTTAGACCGAACCAGATATCATTCCTTCCAAAATAATTTCCCAAACTAAATTGCTTCATCTTTTATCTAAGACGCCTGGAAAGAAGACGACCTCGAGACCTTTTTATTTAGAATTTTGTTTAGAGTTCTATAGATGATAGAATCCCCACAAGACTGCCATGCCATTGTGATTAACATACATAAAATTTACTAGTTATATATCGTACATAAATATAATAGTACTATATATCCCTTCCTCTCAGTGGTTTTGATGAATGAGGTATCAAAAGAAAGAAAATTTCATGGAGAAGTGACAATCCTCAATTTCGATTCTTAAATTCTTACTGGAACTTTAATAAAAATCATTAAAGAAAGTAGAAGGTTTAAAAACTCTTGACAGAGGTAAGTCGGCGAATCCAAACGGTAAAAATTGGGTTTTAAATATTTCCACTCGGATACCAATACTGAATAACTGTAGTAGTTTTAGTAACATAAAACGTACCAAATAAAAATAATTTTATTTAATAAATCTTCAAATCTCTCAAATTCTATAAATAGGAGGAGTTTCCTTTCAAGAGACAATATATTCATTTTCGGAAGGTTATAATTGAAATAAAATTATAAAAGCATTCTTGTGTAAGTAAATTAATTTTTATTTTTAATAATTTATTTATTGTTATTTACAACTAAATACATATATATATACATCAAGTAAATTTGCTGTAAGTGATATTATTACATGGTACAAACATGTGGAGAATCTACCCATTGATAGAACTCCAAAAACATTTCTAAAGGACAAGATCTTAGGGTCATCTTTTTTTCAGGCGCCTAGGAAGACTATTAGGTAGTGAAGGAGAAGCCAGGTTAGAAACGAGTTGGTTTGGGTGGTTGGGATGTTTTCCATAGAAGGAATGGTATCTGGTTTTGGCCAAATCGGCAACTTATGGGACATTGAGGTCATGATGGATGACTTGATTTTGACAAAGTAAGGAGCATTAAAGATTTTGGACTGTAAGGATTGGATTCGAGAGGAATTCGATGGTTTAGTGGAGCCCCATAGCTCAACTCCTTATGTCCAGATAGGCCTTACAATAGTCATGTGGATCAGTCTTTTGTAATGGATTGGCAAACGGTCTAATTGTCTAGTAAACGTTGTAATAGTCGGAATCGACGAGCAGTTTCTTGTCTTTTTAGTCTTGTATGAGGATTTCATGTCAGTCGTTTGTCCAGATGTAGTCCTAAGTAACGGATCTGTTCGACAGGAATAAGAGGGGTATAATTAAAGGATACTGTAGGGCAAGAAGTCATGGGTTTACGACGAAGGGTTAAATGTAATTTGGTGGGATTTATTGGAATTAAATTTAATCCTCCAATTTTGGCACCATTCTTCAAGGGTGGTGATGTGGGATTGGACATGTTTCATCGGCATACATGGTGAGGATAGTGTTAGGATGGGTTAGGATATCAGCTGCAAAAACTGTATAAACTACCCTGAGGTACACCAGCAGACTGAGGAAACAGGGATGAATAACACAGCGTTGTGATTTACTTGAAATAACCTGTCTGAGAGATAAGAACGGGATTTCATCAACCACATGATGGCATTGGTAGATAGTGGAGTGGGATGTTCGATATCCAAACCGGTGATCTGGGATTATGTGGTTGGAATCTAGGATGAGGAAATTAAATTTGAATTGAAAATTATGATTTTTAACACATATTTGACATGGAAAAATTAAAATGTTTGAACAAACCGTATAAGTTTGGGCTGTAGAATTTTAAGTAGTTCAAAAAAACTTTAGTTTTTGGTAATTAATACATTAACTGTTGATAGGAAACTCCTCTATTGCATTGTCTAGGAATGATAGGCTGTATATTTTTTAGACGTTTAATGTAAGATGTATTGTCTGAGGTTTCCATTTATGTGATCTTATTTTTTTCTGTCTGTCATGCCTATGAATCGATAAAATTTCACTGATAATTTATTACTGCTGTTTGAGAGACTTGAGTATTATTTTTTTACAATTTACAAATAATTTTCTAAATAAAAAATGTTACTGGAAGGCCACTGATTAACCGTGTGTAATAATAAATAGAAAATGGTCCGAGTGCGGTTAAATAAAAACTCAAATAGTGATTAAACTATTAACTAACGTTTCGCCCCACGTTGTAGGGCTTCGCCGAGGCTAAAAAAGGATACAAAATGACTAATACACTTAAATGATGCGAACATAAGTAAAAAAGTAAATGAAAAATTAAAAGTGTATACAATGAAACGTAAAAATTAAATAAGAATAATAAAAGGTTATAGATAATAAATAAAAACGGAAATAATAACAGATAAAAAGAAGAAACATAAAAGAAAGTACAAACTAGGAGATGGAAAAAGGGGGTTAGAATAAAATCAAGAATAAAGAAAGAAAATGTACCTGTTAGACAAAAGTCAGAGCCAGAGTTACATTTTTGTTTTTAATAGGATATTTTGTAATTGTATTATATATTTGTTATAATATTTTAACACTAATAGCCTCATAGGAAACAGATTTAGTTGCTTTGTTTGTATTCAATATACTTGAACAGGATGACTCGATAATGCAATTCACTTTCTCTCGCTTAACAATGTCCTGAAGTAAAAAGTTTAATAATTCATTAATTAGCTATCTATCTGCTCATAAAGTTAAGTCTCGAGGAAACCCACTTCAAAGCCATTACAGGCTTTCATTCAAAATCTTGAAAAGACAAGGTGCAAAAAGTTTGGCAAGAGTTGGAGGAATAAAAAATATCGCAACAAGTTTTCCATCTGAATATTTTGAGCCTGACTTGGGCACTCATTGAAATTCAGGAGCGCGCTAAGACTTGGAGGAACTACCTTCATCCCCTAAATTATTAGTGAGGAGTTGCCTACTCCTTTCTTCATCAGCTTTAGTGCTCTTCGTCATTGGCACCTGATAGAGCACTCAGTAAGGAAGGTTCGTCTTATAGATCATGGCTTATTCCGGAATGCATTAACATCTAATATATTCCATGCATTAACATTAGCCTAACAAGTTATAACAAAGAAAGGAAAATATGTTATTTTATCGATTATAAAAAATAAAATTAAAGTAACCTTTGTGATGTACGGTCATAAAAAAAAATATCGCCTAAGGTTTTGGGAAGATCATGAATGAAATAATAAAAAAATAAATGTCGTTCCTTAAGGATGTCAAGGTAATCCTTAAGACTTAAGGTGTACCTTAAGGTGCATAAGTTTCATTAATTTATTAGGATTACATTCAAAACGAATACAATTTTGATATGAAATATGATAGCATTTACTTTCATTAAGCATATTGCTGCTTTGCTTGGATATTGGCATGCAAACAACTAGGTTGAAGTTAATTTCTAGCAACTCTAATACATTTAGGAAAGTCTGCAGATCTACTTGAGTAAAGGAAGTTTCCACAACGGTGGTACTATCTTTGGAATACGTTCAATTCAAAATAAAATCATAACATTTTTTTTTGTCAGATGAGCCATTACTCAAGCAAAGCAGCAATATGTTGCTGACTCGTTACCAAAAGAAACTATTCATTCGTATATAAGATAATATTCAAACAAAAATAGGAAAATAAGATATTTTTGAAAACTTTCTGACTTAGAATTTATGTATTTCTTTTCTTAGTCATAGTAGCCCCCCTTAACTGAATCCGTATCTGAAACCAGGACAATCCGGGATATACTTTTTTCAGTTTTTCTTTCTTTTATTCACAAAAAAAAAACTGATATGATATCATATCACTCAAACTCACCAAACTGATAGTTTTAATATAAATTTGTAATTTTAATTAAGAAATGTAAGATAAAATTATTAAAAAAATATTTTTATATTTTAAATACAGGCGAGGAGTTTTTATCAAAAGACAACAAATCCACCTTTGGAAAATTTATTATTAAAAAAATTATTATTGTTATATTTTTTTAAAATAAAAGTTGTTTTTTCCTAAATATAATAAGTACAATAATTTTTGTATCGGTTGGGGATTGTAATGGTAATGGTGGGAGAACAAGTCCGGCAAGTGGGCCTTGTGGTCCTTTTTGCCAACCCTTGACGGCTACCTAAGTTGCCGCCGCGCACTAACCAAGGTAGTGTCAAGATTCATTCTTTAGAACCGCCGAGAAATGAATGTTTAACTGTCCCAGGTGGGAATCGAACCCACAACGTTCCGAACCAAATGTCCCAGCGACCCAATCCGCACGGTCGTCACATCCCTTCGCCGGGGATAGACCCTTATTCAATTTTTTTTTCGTGACTTACTACATAACTATATTTTACATTTTACAGTATGTATGCATACTAACTATGTTTTATATTTTAGTAAAAAAAATTAACTGAAAGAAATAAACCCATAACAGTTTTGAAATAAAATAAGATGCACTTAGTTTAGAAATAAAACGCACACCATTTAAAATAAAAACAGATTGTTTAAACTAAAATAAAGATCGTTTAATGATGATCTTCACAGCAATAAAATATATGTGTGGTTCTCTTATGTTTATATACCAATTTTACTTTAAAAACAATCAATAAAATTAATTGATATTGTTAAAAGTAAAACGAATTTATTTATTAAAAAAGCGAGGCATAAATGGCTAATTGCAGTTTTTGTGATAATATTAATTTAACTTTTACGTAGTAGACCTGTCTTCATCCTTTTTGTTTCTCACATTATTTAAATTAAGAATTCAGTTCAATGCCTCTTCAAGTGTTTCAAGCTCTCTTTTTATTTCTTTTATTATTCTCTCTTTTAGTTATTATTCAATAAAATGTATTTTGCGGCAATTTTGCACGATATATAAAGCGATAAGTTGCGATATGTTAGGTAGAACAAAGTGCGTAGTGATATTAAAATTTCATTTATATCAACATTTATAAATCATCTCTTACCTGGAATTTTGTTATATCCGGAATATTCCTGGCAACAGGAATATTCCGGATATAACAAAATTATTCGAAATAAATGAAGTTCTACTAAACATTTAGAAATTGCTTTAAATAAAATTTAAAAAATGTATATTATCATTGCTTGAAATTTCTTTAGCATATCTCACTATCCTATAGACAGTTATTGTATATTTTTTCTATTTTTATAAAAGTGTTTATTAATATTTATGTATGTATGGATGTATTAATTAATTTATTTTTAATAACACGTTTATATTAAAAATTATAATCGAGTTACTGTATTTTAGTATCAACTTTGCTCCTTATTTTGTTACTAATAAAACCATCCATAAAGACCTAAATGTTCCTTATGTAACCGATCTAGCCCGAACCCGATATTATTCCTTCCATAATAAACTCCCAAACCCACTAGTTTCTAACCTTGCTTCCTCTTCCATTCCTGGCAATCCTCTGAGGCGCCTGAAAAGAAAATGGCCTCGTGACCTTATATTGTAAACTGTTTTTAGAGTTCTACTACTGGGTAGTTTCTCTACATCCTGTACCATATCATTATGTCATTATGATCAAATTTACTTGTTGTATTTTTTATACAGTTGTAAATATCAATAAATAAATTTTAAAAAAGTATCAATTTTGAATATTGACATACTATTTTACTAACACTAATTAGGCCAGACAGACTCCGTGGCTACAAGCCAAAGCCACGGTGCCTTTTTCTTGCATTACATATAAGCTATGTTTTACATTTTTTGAAAAAAGAAATAAAGAGAAAAATCCAAAACAGTAGAAATAATTTTATTTTAATTTCATTTACAGTTGATTTAGTTAAACATGATGTAATATTCACCAGTAATGAGTTTTTTCTTAGGCTCAGCTCATGTGAAAATGCATGAGCTACCCCACTCGGATCGAAACCTTGAAAAACCGTTGGAGAGCATTTAAAAAACGTTTAACAATTCATCAATTGTACACCTCCCAGCAGTGAAAATGGAGAAGAGGGCTGTGTGGGAATGATAAAATATTTAACGACCCTCCTTTTTTAAAAAAAAAAAAAGAGGCTTTCATCATTCAACCGATTAAATTTGTATATCATTATTACTTTATACCTCTAACGAATGATCAACGTTAATAGCGATTTGTTGCAAGTCATAATCAATGAATGGTTTTTCTTTATCCACAATTATGTTCAGAAAGTACAAACACTAAATGATGGGGGCAAGATAAAAAAAACAAGGAAACATTGCCACACAATAAAAATATCTTTCACTTATCAGTGTCTTTTCTTCTCTGACCAACTTCATAAATTTTTGAAACGATTAAAAATATTAACAAATAAATTAATTTAATTTAATTTTAAGTGCTAACACTAGGAATTATAAGTATAGTGAAGTTGGAACAACTGATGAAAATGTTTACTCAAAATAGTCGTTTTATATTTCTGACATTTTGTACTAAATAAGAAAAGAAATTATTATAATAATTAAAAAAATAAATTAGGTAGAAATGTTAGTGAGAGGAAAATTACTTGTGGGAAAAGTAGCTATTTTCTTAAATGGAAATCCAAAAGTCGAGAGAGAAATTTCCTATCCATATACCGCTGCGAATTATCGGAAATCGATTCGAAGGGAAGAGTGATGGTCTTGCGTAGTTATGGAACTAATAATGAAAGGCAAAGAGAATATATTTTGGAACGATATTGCAGTTAATTAAAGCTAAAATCATACTGAATACATATTTAATATAACCTATGTCTTATTCTCATTAAAATAGTCTAATGTTATAAAATAGCTTATGTTCTAAATTCTCAATAAAGTTCCCTCCAAAGTACATATAATGTTTTATTTTTGAAATAACTGACTATTACTCATTGTTAGTACGGAATAGTAATCGTGTGTGAGATACTAATGATAAATACAAACAATAAGAGAGAATCTGATGATTATCTATAGGTGGAAATAAACGTTTCGTGTCTCCATACTTGTAATGACTAAAGTCACAACTTCTTCACTATTGTCATAACTACCATGAAAACACGAAAATATCTTATAGTTTTTTTTTACTTAACTAATAAAAACAAAATAATAGCCGAAGAATTTTCAGTATGAATTATAAAGAAGTTGGCGTTTAGTAACTATCAAGGATTACTTTCAGCTTAAACTAGGATGGTAAGTGAAAGTTGTCTCATACGCTCAACGCACCACATTTTATTGATAATTTTTAATTTTTTTTAAGCACAACTGTTTTCGCATTCTGCAGTCTATTAATAAAATTAGGTCATATTTAAATGTATCTGTTCAAAGATCTATATATTTTCTTCACTTATTCAAATCTATTATTTTAGAAAAACGTTTAAATACTTCATATTCCTAAAAATGGCTCAAGAAAATTGTTTACTGTTATATCTTACGCAATTTTTCGTAATCGACGTACAACTGGCGTAGCGCCTAGCCATAGCTGCGTGCAGGCTAGTTAAAAAAGACAGGATATGAGCGCTCTGGTTTCCACACCGCCTTGTTGCTCAAGACGTAACCTTCACCGAAAAAGAGTACAGTGAACTCCTACTGACCATTGGTCATCCTTGATATAAATAGTGTAATTATTTACATTGATTTAAGTCTATAAACAATCAAATCTTAAACAAAATCAAAGCTTTTTAACTGTATAAAATCGTATTTACAGAGAGAAAATAACCAAGGTCAAAGTTATGATAAAATAGTTGAACAACTACCAAAAACATATGAATTATCCTTTTTTTTAATATATTATCTTTTCCTTACATAATAATCAGAAGAAATATTTATAATGCTATATAAGATATGCATATGCGCACATATATATACAAAAAAATATACATACAGTTTTAAAACAATTATGAGCATTTAAAATTTATGAATTATGAAAATTTAATATAACAAAATACAAATATAAAATAAATAAATATTTACACGGGACGGAGTTTGAAGAATAATAATAGAAAAATACATAAAAAAATAATTTTGAGAGTGATGGAGAGACATAAGAAATTAAACAAATAAATAAATAAATTTTAAAACAATAAATGAGTAAAACAAATTAATAAGTAAGAAGAAAGAAAAGAGGAGGAAATCAAATGAAAAAACATAATAATAACGGTCGAAGAGACTTCTATCAACATTCGAAATATCCACCACTTATAAATAAATACATTTCCAAAAAATTAAAGTATATTACATCTAAATTTTTTTTAATTTTATTAAATAAAGGTAAAACTTAATTTTAGCTCTGCCCAACGAAGTTTACAAAACAATACCCAAGAAAAGCCAAATTTTTTACGATTTGTTTCATGAATAAGAGGTTTTCCCCCAGCAACGTTAACTTTTTAAAAATAACTTTCTAAAACTGTACACACTAACTTTTGGTAAAATGCTCTCAATTGTCGTCAAAACCTAAATTATAATTTATTAATAATTATTTATTTATTCATTATAGAAATAATTAGCGCACTCTTGTTACTAAGGGATTTTAAGGATAGAACTAACTAGAGAAGAGAAGAGAAAGAAATTTATTCATTCATGCTGCCCAAATACATCGGGTTGCCACATTACACAGCATACTGATCAATCCGTGATCGGACATATATAAATTACATATCTTTATATGATATAATATAATAGAAAGATAACATTTTTTTTTAATAAATATTATTCATAACTAAAAAAAATTATCTTTCATAACATGTTACAGTATAGCAGTATCAAGTCTTGTTGTTGAAGTTTCTGGGGATAATAAATTAAGTTTAGCTCCAGTTATTTTCACCATGCCTTCACAGCATCCACTTCTATTTATTACAGGTTGTACTACCTTCATTTTAAATAATTATATTTTCTCGAAATATTATATTCAGCATAGATGAAGACATTATTTCTAGCTGACTTGGGCACAAATTAGTTTTAAATAAAACTATGACTAAATTGTCATGGATGGAATTGTATGTAGAATTCGTTGTGGGTCCAATCGATGAGAGAAGACATACTTGAGGTCAGTCTCAAAGTTTTAGTTCTTTTTAAGTGTTTTGTACTTAAAAATAGACTTTGTTTCGTACATCCTGAGGACGCGTATTATTAACTTTGAATGCTTCTAAATAGTTAGATACATTTGAATGACTAGTTTTAACAGAAGGAGCTGTCATTCTTTGGTATTTTTTAAAAGTTACTTATGAATTAGAAAATACGTACATAACGGCCCAGATCAGGGATTTGAAATCCTATTTCTGATGTGGAGGAATTTTTTAACAAAAATTATAATTTTTTTCGCCACTGTGCGGTATACCAGATTGTTTTTTATCAATATTTTAAAATGTTAATCTTTTTCATTAATTAATAACACTGTTTATTAATTCATAGTTAATTCAACCACGACGAATTTGGAGTCAGTGCTTTAGATGTCTAATTTTGAGATCTATATATCTAATGAAAGAAAAATAGTTTAACTGTATAAATTTTGCTTTTGTTAAGACTAAAACAATATTTCAGATTTTAAGCTTCTTTCTATTGTTACACCTAAATTATACGTCAGACTGAAATTTTCATATTTCTTTGCTTAAGACAATGGAATTTTAGACTACAATGAACTTACCACTGTTACTCTCCAAAACTGACATTAAAAAAAAAAAAAAAAAATGGAACAGTTTTTAATATTTATGTATCGTCTTTATAAACTCCTGATTTGTCTTGCAAGACCAATTTAATATTAATTTATAATTTATATGCAATATTGATGAGAATATAGCTCTTTTTTTATACTTTTATAGGCGTCATATAAACATAAAAAAATATCAAAACTGGGAAATAAAATATTTTTAGGTCAGTGAAGAAACGTGTCTTACTTTCTACTCTGATAGTTAATAGCCGAAATTGAAGATCTCTTTAACCCAGTCATTTAAAGCGATTTTTTTGAAGGCCGGCATTTCAACAGAACTTGTTCTTTAAAAAGACAGGTTTAAAACTTTATATATTTTTTAAATTTTATTAGTCCAGCTTCACATTTAACTACGGAACGTCCTAATTTAAAATACACGTTGAAGTAATACCAATGGGTATTTCCTTCACATATTATTATCAATTTTTTTTGAAATGTTGAATTTTTTTTATATTACTAAATTTTAATAAGGAAAATATAAAAATTCAGACCGATTATGTACAACACATTATCAAATAAGAAATACGATCAGGTTTGAAAAAAAAATGTGTATATCTTCTAAGTTTTATTAGATATTGAATTTGGATATCAATAAATAAAAAAATATTTTTTTCATGATTAAAATCACCTTTAAATAATATGGGAATAGTATCCATTAAAATTAATTTATTTATTCATTATAATTATTACATTAATAGAGGGACAAATTCATTATAGTTAAGCCGTTCAGCCCGAATACATTAGGTTGCTATTCACTGATTAATTGTAGATGAAATTAATTAGGTTTAGATAATTACGCTGATGAAATCCCTACTAATTAGAGGGGTAGTATAACATCATTTCATTACAGAAAATACGATTTATTTAACTAACCCAGATAACGGGTATTATTAAAACTTTTTTGTGAAATAATACACGCCATATTTTCGTATTTAAAGAAAATAAGAAGGAATGATTTTATAGTATTTTCTTTTATGCAGTACGACTAGATACAAATATAGAAGAATTTTCTCACCTGAGGCGTGAACTCCATTCCCAGATCAAGGGAGACCCTGACCTGGTAAAAAACGAAGGGATAAGGTCCACGAACGAGGGAGCAGAGACGTTTCGATCCGAGCCAGAAGTCGTTTCCGAAGAAGAACTGGGAGGAGTACCTTCCTGTCGCATCCCAAACTGAAATAAAGTATAACAGATTATTTTATGAAAGTCCTGAGTTTTACTAAAAAATTGAAAAAAAATAAATGTTAACAAGTGGGTTGGAAGCGGTTAACCAACATTGAAATAATTTCATAATTAACAATCAATGATGTTCTTCTCTAAAAGAATTTGAATTTTTTTTTTAAGTGACCAACAGTTTCTTACTAAAGTGGGGGAGTCAATTTTTCATTCTATGCGACCACCATGAAAGAAAATCATTAACGAGTCATAATGAAATATTCTTTCCCAGGGGAATTCAAACTTTTTTTTTAATGAACCCCATCCTGGTCACTTCTGCCATAAGTGGGATTATCTAGAGGTGACCAACCTGTTCTAACTAAGGTGGAGGGTAAAATGTTTCATTTCGTAGTTCAAAGTTCACCCCCCCCCCCCAGGCTGAATTCGAACCAGTATCGCTGCAGTATGATGCCTCATCCACCGCAAATCACCATCCTCGAAATCGTAGATAAAACCTTCGGATGGGCATTCCTGAACGATTCGAAACTGTTTTGACATAATATACATATTATGTCAAATATACAATATAATACAAAGTACTAGCGAATATTCTTATTAAATAGAATCACGTTTATAGTGCCCGTAAGCATTTAGTCATTAACTATAAATTAATTCTATTGTCAAATTACTGAGGGTATGTATGTAATTTATAAATTATAAATTACGTACATATCCACCATGACTCATTTTCTCAGAAACTCTTTCCACTTATTTTATTTATTTGATCCTAATGCTTATTTATTTGATCATCAGGTTTGTTTTTTTTCATCTGTATAAAAATTTTCTAATTTTTTCATACTTAACGTGGTATCATATCTTGAGAAACGAAATGTGCGTAAATTTATAATTTAATTTTTGGGTTATTTTTATGTTTACCTCTCCTTAACGGAAACCTCTGTATGACGAATAAAATATCCTTTCCCATCCAACCCAGAAGTTTTAATGAACTAAATAATAAATCATTTAGTAAGATACTAAGCCAAGGGGAACTTTACAAAATATCTCCAACCTCATACGTGATCTCAGCGCATATCTTTAAATAAATATATCAATAAAAAGAAGTTATGAGTTTTTAAATATCTTTAATATGTTCGAAAATCCTTTTAAATATATATTTTAGAACTATTAAGATGAAACACTACCTATGTGTACATATGTACATAAACATATAACTCAGTTTTCTTTTGTTTCAACAGAGAATAGGAACTTGTCTTACTCAGCAGAAATAGATACCCCTTGAGGTAGCTCTAAAGAAGAGAAATTTTGAGAAAACTCAGAAATAATTGGATTGCCCGTTTCAGAAGAACCTTATTTTCCGTTAATCCTTTTCCGATCAGGGCTCGCTCCCAGAGGGGCGGGAGTTCTTTCGATCCCCTCGCCCTGACAGAAAGGGCACTAACTACCCTTGTAATTACTTAATTAAAGGAAAATAAATTAATACAGTATTACATTCGAATCAAGGAAATGCCGGTGGTCTGTTTATTTCGCGAATCTACGAGTATAGAAATGAATTTATCATTATTTGATATTTTAAAAACATTGTAAAGTTATTGATGTAGACAAATCATATTGAGAATCATAGAGGCGTTAACATGAAATCTATCATTATGAAAAAATGTTTCGACTGATTAAAAATCTAAGGACTAAATATTATAACTTCTTGTATATTATTTTATTTTTATTTTTAGAATATCAAGTAGACATTACAAGTATTCCGACTAAATCTGACATGTACCACCTTTTAACAAATTTTGTTTTAATATCATGGCATATTCTACAAAGCATGTGTAGAAATAATCGATCAGAAAAAAAAAGTCGCCTCTTGAACTCTTAAAAAGGTAGTCGTTCTAGTATCGTTAGATTGTATTTACTATAAAATCAATTATTTATAGTTTTGCCTTGATGATTCTCATTAAGTGATTTATAAATAGAACTAACTCCCCTCAGAGCAGCAAATAAAATAAAAAAGTAAATAAAGAATCTGGCTGCTCGACACCAATACCAACATCAGTTTTCAGCAAATCTTTACTTCAATAAGAATCATATCTAAAAAAAATGTACATAATTATTTCATAACACGGAAATTATATTAAGAAATTTTAAAAAATATCGAAGTATCATAAAAATGGGGATGGTTTAGTAATGTTAAATTATACTCCTGTACCTATAGTGAGATCTATAAACTACTTAGGAGTCGCATTAAACAAAACTAATATTCAACCAGCATATGTATTGAAGTATAATTTAAAAAGCACAAAAAAAAAAAAAAAAAAATGTTTCTATATTCATAAAACAAAATATCAAAACTATCCCTCAGAAATAAATTGATACACTAGAAATCAAACCTTATAATATTATTGACATATGCCTACAAAAAGGTACTAAAAGAACAAACGCCTTTGTTAATAACTATTCATATTTTATATAACTAGCATAACTAATGTACATTACAATCTTGCCCTAAATCGCTAAACTCTTTTTTTTCTGACCTCCTAATTTAATTTATTAAACAAATACAATATTAATACCTATATATATATTCATACATATTTAGTATCCTTACTTTGCCACATGACACACTAAACTCTTTAACGACTGAAACAAATTATACACAAGGTAACCTAACAAAACTAGTTTATTGCAGTAAAAATCACCAATGACCATCTGTAATTTATTTTATTTCAAAACTGTTTTGGGTTTGTTTCTTTCAGTCTATTTTTTACAAAAATTTAAAATATAGTATAGCTTATACGTATTAACTAGAAAAGACAAAATAATTGTATATAGGCTTATCTCAAAGCAAACTAATAACTATTGTTCATGTTAATATTTACGAAATGAGTTCTTACATGTATAATAAAAAATACATAATTAAAATTTAATTCTAATGTCAAAATTGAAAATAAGTGTCATTTAGAAATTATATTGCTGATTAAATTTTTTTTTAAAAAAGAGACATTTTCTTGTTTTTTATGCACCTACATAATTAAGTCAGTTATTCTAAGAATATTTTTAATTATTAGGAATATCAGTAATAGGAACTACTTTAAAAACATTTATACCTTTAAAAATAATTTCGTAACACATGGCCTAGACAGAATGTCACAAGAACGCCTTGTTAAATTTTTTTTAATTAAACAAAAATTGCAGATTTTTTTTATCACCAGCCCATCAGGTATCACTACAAGTACATAATTCAATTATTTCATTTTTGTATTGTTTATTTTATATTTACACCTATCCTAACGGAAGCTTCCATATAACGCAAAAAACATCTTCCCCGCAGGTGCACATTATATAAAAGTTTCACTGAAATTCTATATTTTATTTATTTATTATATATATATATCATATTTTACTAGCTTTGCTGGAAAAC